>NC_135559.1:9608758-9701258 GCF_964340395.1 Glandiceps talaboti
TAGTTTACATTACGGTATAATTAAAAGTTCACGTGTATTATTTGCTGGACATGTCTATATTAAGGTTGAATAAGCCTCTGCATTCAATTGCCTGAAAATCTAAATTATTCATAATATATCTAAATGCAATATGAAAGTTTGTAATCCTGTTTATTTCAATATGAAACAAATGTATGTGTTTACCACGGTCCTGTTTTCAAGGACTAATTCGACATTCGTTTATTATCCTTTTGAGTTAAAAGAATTAGGCAGCCTTCTACAGAATAGAATTGCATGATGGCATCTGTTTCTCCCATTGATATGAAAAGAGAATGAGTAAAGTAAAATAAAGCACAAATGTAATACTTAATAATTATTAATCCAATATAACTCGTTATTCTTGTAGGACACAGTTAAAATAGCTTCAGCATTGTTACATGCACAACTGATTAACTGTTTTGCACCAGATTCCTCGAAAACACAAACCGATGCATTAGTTTATGCAATGGGTGTTGCAGTGTGTGCTTTTCTCTCTGTTCTCTTTGAACATTCACACATTTTCTGTATTCAACGTATTGGAATGCGTATACGAATATCACTGTGTTCAATAGTGTATAGAAAAGTAAGTACATTGATATTTTCCATGTCCTAGTATCTCAAAACCTTTGACTTTTTAGAATTTGTGATGCTCGTTTTGGCATATATTTAGAATCAATATTTGAGCAACACTTGCATGTGGCTGGAGATGTGATAATGTGCATGAGGTTCTCAAATATAAACGTTAAATGAGCTTGAAAAACTTACTGATAGTAGGTAGTTTTAGCATAGCTTGAGACAGGCTAAGAGGTCCAGTTGGTAGAAAATAATATTGTTGTAGTGTTTGATATTGATTTTAGAACTGGACTGCAGTGCAAGAGTATGATCTGCTAATCACAAATATCTGGAGAACAAAGTATGATCACCAACGGTCACATGTCCAGGATTTGTAATCCAATTTCACACACACTATCCCCTCACTAGCACTAGCTAATATTGTCCCACCTCAGCTGGACAGGAATCTCCTGATCCATATGTTAGTAGTCAAAGTAATCATCTCATTGTCGGAACGCAACAGTCACAGGTGAGAAGATTTTATACAATGATCATCTGCTTCGTATTTGTTCTAGGCATTAAAACTTAGCCACACTGCCATGAGACACACAACCACTGGACAAATCGTAAATCTACTCTCTAATGATGTTAACAAGTTTGACGGGGTAAGTTGTAATGGTACAGGAACAAATAATAAACACCTGGGAAAGTTTGGAAATATATTATTATACAAAAGCTCGATACAGTTCGATAAATCCTTTAAATGTTTTGAAATGAATTCCTCTAAGGTAGTGATGTCATGGATATATAGCATAAAATAGACAACCCAGCCCAAGAGCCCAGCTCAGGGTTAAGACTTACCGTTGTCCATCGAGTTTGGCTCAGTTTGCCATTTGCAGCAAGTATATGTAGGTGGGCATATTTAACTTCAATAGTATGTAAATCAAGTACATATTGAACACATATTGCCTGGCCAAGAGGGCTATAGCACCGGTTTATTACACCCGAGGGACTGTGAGTTACCAGAATCACATGCTATTTTCTGAGGCCGAAGGCCGAGGGAAATAGCGTGCGATTCTGGTAACTCACAGTCACGAGGGGGTAATGAACGAGTGCTATAGCCCGAATATAGGCCAGGCAATATGTGTTTTATAATATACCTCATGCTGTGAACTCGCGGTGGCAGACAAAATCGTCAGAAGCCGCCATTTTGACCTGATGTGAACTTGCGGTGGTCACATGATCATGTAATAAATGATGGAACTATTTCCCTAGGGAAATAGTCATTCTATTTCCTATCACGTGACTGATTCTAGCGAATCATGGCACAGCATTATCACTAGGTATATTATAAATGTCTATATATTACGGTATTCAAAGCTATTCAATCCCTTCCTTTTATTTTTAGCATGTGATTCTTTGAATATGAAAGTAACAGGCAGGCAGATAGACAGACAGACAGACAGACAGACAGATAGACAGACAGACAGACAAAGAAACAAACAAATAAACAACTAAACATACAGCCAACGAAAACAACTCTTGCCTAATTTACATAAACATCTAAACCGATCAAGTGTTATATTCTTTACTGTCAGTGAAAACATTTATTTCGCTATCTTTTTACGCTTTACAGCTCACCGTCGTTCACTACTTGTGGCTGGCACCTCTTGAATGTGTTGCTATATTTGTGCTATTGTGGCGACAGATTGGTCCATCCTGCCTTGCTGGTTTTGTAGTTTTTTTCATTTTGTTTCCAATTGAGGTTTACATGGGCAAAGTATATTCCAAACTCAGGTGAGAAATTATGACGTAATTATAAAAAAAATCACGTTGTTGACTTAAAATAGAAGTTTGGTCAAAATCAAATTAATTTGGTCCTACTCTCGGCCGCCTTAGACTAAAACTTTATCAAGGGCTGATGAAGAAAAATATAGACCTCAACTTTGTTCGAAAATATACGTAACCTTACGTATCCTATTTTGTTGACATCTGACTACTGAAATGTAAAATATTCCATATGTATGCTGATATATCATGTTTTACAATATGGCCTGTACTCTGTCAAGGCTATAAATGATTTGCTACATTGATACTGATTCTGTATGAAAATATGATCAAAGCTGAACATTAGATGCAACTCGGAAATAAACATTTTCTGTAACTTTGTTAAAGAAAACTCATTTTCAGTTCAAGTAAAGGAAAAACACGAGGGATCACCATACCATTTTTTAATATCGGTCAAAATGATGCCAAAATAATTAGGCCGTTTTAGAATACAATGGGGTCCATATAGCAGGTGTGGAAGGCGAAAGGTGCGAAATGTGTCCAAATCTCGTACATAACGTCTTACTTAGTCATATAAGTACGTCATTTCCGTATATCTTTGGTAAGGGTTTATTTTTATGGCTTAAATTTGTCTTTGTAGAGCGAAGACAGCTGTACAGACAGACCAGAGAGTTAGAATTATGAATGAAATAATTTCAGGAATTAGGGTTATTAAAATGTACACCTGGGAGAAACCTTTTGGTGAACTAATAAGAAGAGTTCGGAGGTAAGAATTTGATCAGTTATTAAGTTGAAGACACTGATATTGTAAGTTTGTATCGTCGTGTTCATAGGCTGCGAAATATTGTTTATATAAGTTTATTCAGAGACATTATAATATATTTTGTATAGCATTGTGTTGTCAGAGTCTATGTTTGAAATGTTGCTTAATGTATATCATTTATTGAATATAAAATACTAGAAAGCCAGTCATATCACGTTGTTGTATTATTTTTATATTCACAGGAATGAATGCAAATACGTCCAACAATATGCGAAGTATTCGGCCATTCATTCTGGTGGTTCAGAATGCATGCAATTGGTCATCATGCTATTCATTTGTATGGCTATTTCATCGAGTGGAGGTGTACTCTCACCGAAAATAGTTTTCCCCATGTATATACTCATATACCGAGCAAGGATCACCACGACATTATTCATGCCAACGGCAATAAAGGACTTGGCGCAAGCACTAGTTTCTACAGCAAGGATTCAGGTTTGTTCAAAAATAATATTGTCTGCAAGGATTCAGGATGTATACATAGTATATAAATAATATATATATTATATATATATATATATATATATATATATATATATATATATATATATATATATATATATATATATATATATATATATATTTATATATATTTATATATATATATATTGTCTATGCATGCATGTATGTATGGATGTATGTATATATGTATGTATGTATGTATGTATAGAGTTTCATTCTTCTTTCGAGTTGAGTGCTCAATCAGCTTGGAGAGCAAAACATACGTAAAAATGAAAGAAGACGAGTCTGCTATTCTATTGCGGGTTTACACTTGTGTAAACCCATAATGAAATAACAGACTCGTCTTCTTTCATATTTACATACATACATACATACACACATACATACATACATACATACATTACATACATACATACATACATACATACATACATACATACATACATACATACATACATACATACATACATACATATATATATATATATATATATATATATATATATATATATATATATATATATATATATATATATAGTGTGTGTGTGTGTGTGTGTGTGTGTGTGTGTGTGTGTGTGTGTGTGTGTGTGTTCCAAAAGGGAGAACCTCAATATTTAACATATTTGACGTATTGGAAGAAAGAATAACTCAATTTTTTTCAACAAACCGTACTCTCAATATTTTTATATCACTTCATGATCCTTATTACAGAAATTCCTTTTACTTGATGAGTTGGATGAGTCAACTGTTGGAAAGGATATTAATTTACGACCCAAAGCTAGTGGTTGTGAAGTGAGTGCTCGTGACGTCACAGGAAGTTGGGATACAGTGAGTGATCGGTGATAAAATTTGATAACATATATGCTAAAAAGTAATCTCAAAGTTCTGTTGGCTAAGTATTGCAACTCCTGCCTTCACTATGATTGCATTAGTACAAAAAAATAAGACAGAGACACAGAGACACAAGAGACCACCTTTGTCCTTCCAAGAACGCTTTTAGATAAAATACAAAATAAACAACAGTACATGCGATGAGGATACAGTGTCCTAATTCTTAAATTAAATTCTGACTCAAGAACTTCAAGATACTCTGGGTGACCACCTAGGTGAGAATTATCATATTGAAACAAAGCATGCCATTTCATACAGAAAGGAATGTAAGTGACTGCACACGTAGAACCAGACATTAAGTTACCTTTCTGTAATAAGCTTTATCTTCACATTTAATTAGGCAATTTAACTGTTTCCAATACGATATGTATTTTCCAGAATCTTGATAGCGCGACTTTGAAAGATATCACATTTGAAGTAAATCCTGGACAACTAATGGCTGTCATTGGTCCAGTCGGTTCAGGAAAGGTAATATGATTCCTTAATGACTTGTTATGACTTATGTTTGAACAAGTTTGTATATAATCTTGAGTCACCATAATAGCCAAATTGCCCGTTGATGTGGTCTTTTGAAGCAAACATTTCACACTGGGCTATAACCTGTACCTGGAGATAATTTGCCAGAATGATTTTCCCGTCGAATGTTGGTGTGGAGGAGAAACAGTATCACCATAACCGCCAAAACATACACATTATTGAATGGCACAGAGTACTTTAATATATTTGTCTTCAGTACCCCAATTTTACTCTCAATACATTATTATATGGCTATATTGTCTCCATTTAACATATAAAGAGATGGTGAGGTAGACACACACACACACACACACACACACCACTCTGCTTGGCTATCACCTGCGTCATTATTAAATATAAGCATATGGTAAGGAAATAAAGTGAACAATTTTGCTCACGTACAAGGTAAACGATTGCTTTATTTTGCCAAAAGAGTCAATTTTACTCATCGTATATGTATGTAAAGCTATTTTGAAATATACGAGTTCAAAGAACTGGTATAAATTAGCAGTCATGCATTGCAATGCGAGTTGACCAGACCTTTCCTTTAAAACAAAACACTTGCCAATCGATACCAAAGGCCAGGAACAAGGTTACTCTTTATCTCATTACAGTCATCCCTTCTCATGACTTTACTTGGAGAGATGCCTGTTACAAATGGCAAAGTACAGGTCAAAGGTAAAGTGGCGTATGCTTCCCAGCAGCCTTGGGTATTCTCAGCATCTCTCAGACAAAATATATTGTTTGGTATGGACTATGATAAGAAGAAATATGACAAGGTTATCGAGTTATGTGCGCTCAGAAGGGTGAGTAATTCGATGTCTCTTATATAGTCATGGCACCTCTTGTTGGTGTAGAACCAAATTGATCAAAATCCGATATAATGAACTCGGCATAGCGGGCACTCACAGAAGAAAAAAGAACAAACGAGCTAAATACAGAAATCACGCTGAGTGCACTACATCGGATTTTATTCAGATTAGTGTATAACGTATAGATGACTGTAATACTTCACGCATGGGGTTCAAACTTTTACCAGTCGTTGTTCAAATTGTTGGCACGTTTCTTTTTATGACAGTACATACGTACATTTGCACATACCTTTGTATTATTCCCATTGACGATCAAGAACTTCATAGGTCTTACTTTGTCAGCTACTTTCTTCAATTGAACAATGCAATTTAAAATGTAAATAAATCACATCATCTTACATATTGGGTTTGTGCTGTTAAACATTGCCAAATAAGGGCAAGGATATTGATTTGTGTACCATGAATATGCAGTTCACATTTTAAGTGGTCTAATATAGGTACACATACCCAGGAAATTAATACTATTATATTTCATGCCCATCTCCTATCAGGATATCCAACTTTTACCAGACGGAGACCTCACCATGGTTGGAGAACGAGGTGTGACCTTAAGTGGAGGTCAAAGAGCAAGGGTCAATCTAGCTAGAGCAGTATATTCCGATGCTGATGTATATCTATTGGATGATCCACTCAGTGCTGTAGACTCTGCTGTAGGAAGACATCTTTTTAACAAGTAAGATATCTGGCCTTGGGCAAACAGGTAGTCATAATAGTCATAGTATAGGTTGAAATATCTTATTTACTTATCGTTCAAAGTGTTTCGGGATTAAATATATAACTTGTGTACACAATGTTCTATTCTATTCTTGAAACGACACTTCCTGTATTAAGAATCAAGTTCCTTATGTACACTTTATCCCACTGAGAAAACCTTCTCTTTGACTTTCAGGTGTATTCTACGTCACCTGTCCAGCAAATGTTGTATACTAGTAACTCATCAACAATAATTCTTTGACTTTCAGGTGTATTCTAGATCACCTATCCAGCAAATGTTGTATACTAGTAACTCGCTAACAAATATCCTTTGCCTTTCAGGTGTATTCTTGGTCACCTGACCAGTAAACCTTGTATACTAGTAACTCATCAACTCCAGTATCTGACAGCTGTTAATGACATTCTTGTACTGAAACAGGTAAATTCTTGATGGTATAGATGTGTCAAATGTAAAAGATATGGGAAATGTGATAAAAGGAAAAATCTAGATTGCAAGATCTGTCAGATTGACTGGTTATGAACACTGTTAATGGACACAGTCACTGGGGCATGACTGCAGAGTATAGTACACTATATAAACAAGAACTAAATTCAGATTTCAAATTATACATTACAACTCACTAGTCAGTTTGTAAGTTTTATATTAGGGGTATTGTGCAAAGCATATTTCCAAATTGCTACCTCATTGCTCTTTAAAAAAAGTTATTTCGTAACCACTTTCTCTGTTTCAGGGGAATATGGTGGGACATGGGTCGTATGACGAATTGCTGGCCAGCGGCGTCGATTTTGCATCTTTGTTGAAAGGAAATGAAGAAGAACGCCCTAGAAAGAGATTACTCTCTTTAAATGGTTTATCTACAAACCTTATTAAGGGAGTCAACTCAGACGATTGTTTAAGTGCTTCTATGTATTCTGTAGCATCAGATGCTTCAGAAATGGTAAGTTAACTGTGTCTACAAATATACTGTACCTAGTGAGACACAGTTCCTAAGTCTTCTGCCTGAGTCCCCTTGTTATTTCCTACTCTATATTTTAACAAGTCTAAGTTATGTGTACGTAAAGAGCACTTGCTAAAGAATACACATTTGCATTGCTCGAAAATGACCCCTTTCAAATTATGTTTGTATTGAAATATTTTGTTCTGCTTACGTTATAGCCAGGGGAGGCTGTTACTAAACAACCAGAAGAAGATAGGTCAGTTGGTTATGTAGGATGGGATGTCTACAAATCATACTTTAAGGCTGGTTGTGGTATTGGTGGTTTTGTAATGCTTGTAGGTGTCCATATTATAACACAGGTTAGTCAAAGTAACTTAATGCGGCAAGCCATGTGCCCGCCTACCTTACAGTTAGACACAAACTAAAACTATTGTTGCAACATATTGAAGTAAGAAGCTTAGCTTTTCCAAGACGTTCATGTAATTACATTATCAGTACCGTGGCTTTTCCGATAGCAAGTTTTTATTGTATAGACTTCCGTGATCTTTCTGTTTACATTTTGGGGGAATTCCAATATTAACGTATTGATCGCAGGATGATTATATTTGCATAACCAAGGCAACGCTATCTTCCACTAGAATGTGTAATCTACTGAACTGAACAACAATAATAATTTCAGTTTGTGGCTAACTTAGTTGAATGTTTTGACGCAAACCACTGCTATAAATCCACTGTTTGTAGCTGAGACCTCTTTAATTGAACAGAATGAACTGTAGGAAGACACCTAGACAGTACATGTGACTGTAAACTCAAAACTCATGAAAGTTGCTAACAGTGAACAATTTTACAGAGTTTATAAAGGGTTAAAATATTTCCCAGTCTAATGATTCATATTTATATTGTTTTCTCTTTTCTACCTAAAGGTTATTTTCATAATGTCAGACTTTTGGTTATCAATATGGACCACAAATGAGGAAAGAAAGCACGCAGATCTGTCAGCTTTAACTGTGTTTTCTAATGGTACTACTAACCAGGTAAATGTATAATCATTGGACAACTCGCAGTGCAACCGTCTTTATGCCTTCTATCTCAGACCACTAGAGAAATATATATATATATATATTATATTTCTCTAGTATATGTATATATTATAGTGGTCTGAACTTCTATCGAAAATCAATATTGGGAAAACATTCCAAAGTAAATACTTAAATGCCTCATTTAATGTATCTCCTGAAGTATGCTAGGTCTGCTTATCGGAATATTTCTACCATGTTTTATTTCTTTATAGACGATTTCTTCAGAAGATAATTCCTTAGTAGATTTCAACACAAAGAGCAACATCTTGATATATACTGCTTTGGTCGTTGGTGCATTTATTTTTGGACTTTTCAGTGCCATGTATTTCTTCAGAGTGTGTGTTACTGCCTCAAGAAAATTACACAACAAAATGTTTGCTGCAATAATCCGAACCCCGATCTACTTTTTTGATACCAATCCAGTCGGTAAGTCAATAATTTCATTTAACTGCTCGGTGTCTTCATGTCTTATGAAGAAGGATTTGTTTTTAGCTTTCTTCAAAATTATATTACAATACATTTTTTTATTGTTAATTAATTAATCGATCGATCGATCGATCGATCAATCAATCAATCAATCAATCAATCATATAATATTTTCTTGACAGGTCGTATTTTAAACAGATTCTCTAGAGATACAGGATACATGGATGAAGTGCTACCGTGGTCATTCTTCAACTTTGTTCAGGTATGACGTCATCACTCAACAAATATTTGACATATTGCTTTGACAGTTACTATTTCCAATTGTTGCTGATCTAACAAAAAAGCAACAATAACAATAATCATAATGATGAATACAAAAGTGACTTCACTTTATATAGTCATACGTATGATTAAATGTAATATAAATAAATCGGATTCTTTTTTGTTGTTGTAATTTTAGAGTGGTGGTCAAATTCCAGGTATAGTCATTGTTACATGTGTTATTAACCCATGGGTGTTTATACCAACCGTGCCACTGGTAATACTATTTATGTATCTCAGAAATTATTATCTTGCCACATCAAGAGACATAAAAAGGTTGGAAGGAGTCAGTAAGTTGATACATTGTTCTTAGTTATTATTTTTTCAAGTAATTGTAGTTAATGTAGTTTTCTAGTGATAAAGTCATGTGATTAATGTGAGGATAATTATATTGTATTTTATTACTCATTACTTTACGTTATTGTTTATCATCCGAGAGGCTAAAGGTATTAGTCCTTGTTGTATAGGCCACTGCAGACTGCAAACAGTATTAAGAATACAGCACCCTCGCACAAATTGAGGATATCATCACCTCATAGTACTGTTTCTTAAGAGCTTTGTTCCTTGTTATTCCGTAGAAGTGTAAATCAGGGATGTTTTTCTCGTTGTTCAGACATCGAAGAAAGCAGCCGTGCTCTATGATTAACCGAGTAATCTATACCATGTATACCCCCAAGGTACACACAGACAGGAAGTAGAGCGCCACCATGGCAAACGTTTGGAAAGGCCTATTGCCAGTTGATTTTCCATTTCGCAACAATTATTGATTACTGCAAAACTGTCTTGTTCATTGGTAATTGCAAATATGTAAATTTACCTTCCTTTAATTACAGCACGTAGTCCAGTCTTTTCCCATCTATCAGCATCTCTACAAGGACTATGTACCATACGTGCTTTTAACGCAGAAACTGTATTTGTACAAGAATTTGATTCTCACCAAGATCTGCACACTGAAGGCTGGTTTCTATTTTTGGCGTGTAGCCGATGGTTTGCCATACGTATTGATTTGCTATGTGCTTGCTTTTCGACAGCAGTTGCATTCTGTTGTGTTTTGACGGAGGACAGTAAGTTGAACGTAATTGTAATCCTTCTACAAAATTCCATTGGACTTCTCATTCTAAGTTCACAGCAAAGGAGCCCAGAGAATTGTCCTTGGCTTTCAAGTCCAGCGATTATGTGAAAGATTTAGGATTGCTAAATTAGAAAGTCTATGACACGTCTGGGGGCTAATCACAAATGCGTGAAAATGAACAAAAGGTCAAAACACAGATCCCACCATGAATATATATAACTTTGATTTCTAGCACATCAGTGATAACTACGCTGTATGTATAAGATGTTATCGTGTAACTCAATTGGAATATTATTAGCACCATCTTCCGGGAATTCAAAACTTCCAATCTTTGTCGATTATCGTTACATACCATTGTGTTGTAAGTATGTAAAGAACAAATGTATACTTTGGAGAAAAGAGCATAAATGATATGAAAAGTAGAAATTTGGTAAATTGTCAAAACTAATGAAATGAATTAGGATTATTTTCTTATGGCCATGGGTAGTTTTTTTTAGTGGAAATGGCCTTGATTATAGAGTTTCGACACAGTGCACAATAACTGAAAATATCATAGAGAGGTAAAAGTAACAAAATATCAATGTATCTTTTGTGAAATCACTTAACGGTGCTTCTTTTGTTAGTATATATAGAAAGAGCTTATTAGAGTGTGGACAAATATTACATGGTCTAACCACATCTGCTGTTTTAAGCTTAAATGATAGGAAAAGGGTGGAATATTTAAAATGTGATTTTATATTTGTATTATGCACAACAAAATAGAAGTATTGACTTTAATGTGAAGAAAGAGTTTTACAGGAATAAAACAACACTGGACTGATGAACATTGCAACCTCATCAGTCATTTTGATGGTTAGTCAACCCACTTCACTATTATGTGCATTCTTTCATTGATAGAGTTTGTACATTACATGAAATGTTGACACTTTTCATGTACTAGTATATCCATTTCTTTAAATCATGTATACATGTATCATATGGGCAAATGATAAAATGCGGTCATGCCTGTTACTGTGTACATGATTACTATTTATATTATAGCATTACCAATTCCAGTGAACTTTGTGACGTCATCGCTGTACATTATTACTGATAATGTACTCCGTTAGTGGGCATCGCGGCCCCGGAACGAGCATAACAATACAAGCTTATGTCCGTAAGCTTATGTTCTGTTTTTTCATACGACTAGGTATTTTTTCGAAATGTATGTTGTTACTCATGATTGTCATTTCCACTGTTTAAAAATACAACGCATTCATGAAACAAATTTGTGTTCACAGCAGTTCATTGAAGTGTATATGTGTGTGTACGTGTACGTACGTGTGTCGCTATGATTAGTATTCAGCTTCCGGGCCGAACATGGCAGACGATGTTCAGCTCTGTGTATATTATACATTGTTTTGCGTTTCTCGGTCTACAAATTCACTGGAATTGGCAAAACTATAAAATAATAACAATAATGTATGCCCTCCCACTCCATAATGGACTCAAGCAAACTTTGCACTCCATAATGGGCTCGGTTGTCGCCTCACCCATTAAAAGTTTGCTTTCTTCCATTATGGGCTGGGAGGGCGTACATTATTGTTTAAATACTATACATAACCATTCAAATAATGTGTTCACAGGATTAAGTTCTGGGTTAGTTGGGTTGTCGTTAACTTACACTCTTACGTTGATGGGACTGGTTCAGTGGTGGATGCTACAAAGTGCTGAAGTTGAAAATCAGGTACCTAAACTAATCATACAAAATGTAATGAAGTTACCATATATATATATTTTATAGAAAGCGACTGCGTAGCTTTCGTCCGACTAATTAAGACGTCATCAGCTAAACCGAGTCTGTGGATACAATCTCCCACTTATTTACAATAGTCTACTGTCTGGTGATTCCATTATCCTGACGACGTCTGAGTGATTCCGACGAAAGATACGTAGTCGCTTCAAATACTAGATTCCAATAAGGTGGCTTTACTACTACTACTACTACTACTACTACTACTACTACTACTACTACTACTACTACTACTACTACTACTACTATAAATAATGGAGTCAAGTCTCAATTTATATTCTATTTATACAAAATTATTCTACGAGAGCTCGATATATGTTCTATTCAATGACACTAAATTTTATGAAACATTTTCTTGTCAAGCTATCATCTTACAAAAATATATTGAATCTTTCAAAGCAAATTACACAGTGTAAAGTTCTTTAGGTTGATAATTTGTTTTTATTCATCGACACATAAGCTCTGCTACACTTAAAGGGGACAGATCACTAACATATTTAGTCACTTACACACGGATGCACACGCGTTAACTCCAATTTGAATTTACATATTAAAATCAAATCTCATGATTAAATAAGTTCTATTCCCTACTTGACAGATGACATCTGTTGAAAGAGTATTATCATACAGTAACATTCCTCCAGAAGCTCCATTAGAAACAGATACCAAACCAGATCCATGTTGGCCAAAGCATGGTGTAATTACCATAGAGGGTGCACACTTTAAATATTCTGAAGACACTCAGTATGTACTTAAAGATGTAGCTCTACATATCAAATCACAAGAAAAGGTGAGTTATCACATCTCCATTTTATAGAGGAGGCATTTTAGATTCACAAAAGTTGTACAATTTACCAAGAAAATCGTAGTTAACCAATGCTGAGGCAAAAGAGATTGACTTTTTTTTTGTACATTTTAAGTGATAATTTAAAGCTTTATATATATATATATATATATATATATATATATATATATATATATATATATATATATATATATATATATATATATATATATATATATATATATGAATGGTGAAATTGTATTGAACGCTACATGCAATTGTATTGAACGCTACATGCATCCGTTCATTTATCTGATTAAACTATTATATTGGAAATAATATATCGTTTAGACACCGCAAGATTAATCCTCTTAAAATTGTGGAATTGAAAGTACCCTTTTGAACAGCAATAGAGTTTTCTTATGTTTGTTTATTCTGGTTGATTCGATGTCTCCTTTTAGGTTGGCATTGTAGGAAGAACAGGTGCTGGTAAAAGTTCCCTTGTTTCTATGTTATTTCGTATGTCAGAACCTCAAGGTGTTATAACGATTGATGACGTGGACATATGTGAAATTGGTTTACACGATTTAAGAAGTAATATATCAATAATTCCACAGGTATGTACAATTGTCATTTTATGATAACGTAGAATACATTGTAGCTGTGTGTTACATTATTGTCTTGGAAGTCCCCCTTCAGATACTGACCTGTAGTATGTTTTATTGCTAGCTTCTAAGACTCCTAAGTAGATGACTTATGCCTAAACAGATGATGTAGGAGGTTGTAGATGGAATTTTACAATCTTGTTTGTTTTGGAGTAGTTTTGGTTTTGGAATAAAAAACAGTCATGTGTTTTGGTCTTTCGAGCTATCCAATGTTTTCGTTTTATATTAGTAGTGTTTTTCTGACAAATATCAGATACCATGCTCCTACCTATATGTAGTCAGTTGTCTTATTCATCACAATAAGTGACTGTGTTACACATATATTATGTACGTCAGGCCAAAATATAATAAAACCCTTCGAATATATCGTGCAATTGGTGATGCAATATTTCCAGGGAGGCGATATTTTATCATTTTGATCTGGTGAATGTCATTGTGTAACACAAAAGCATTTTATGTGTGTTTGACTTACTTTCACTAAGGATCCCGTTATGTTCTCTGGGACACTACGTAATAATTTGGATCCATTTACTGAGCATCAAGAGACAGACCTCTGGAAGGCTTTACAGCAGGTAAGTTGTATGCTGTAGATAGACCCGTTTAACGACATTGTCAAAATATCATTCACCGAAATTCTATATAAATATCGAAATCTATACCCGGGTCCAGTGAAAGATCTTTGTGTTACACAGTCGCAAATTTGATAAAATACATTACTGTCTCAACCTGTTTCAACTTCCAGATACCATATATGTCCCTCTTCGATTCGCTCAAACAAATGCTGAGGAGGGTCAGTCCTTCGTCAAATATGTTGTAAGTGATTCTCTCAGTTAACTAATACAAAGCTGGATACTAAAAGAAGTACAATTTTACGTACACATTCATATGTTTGTATTCTGTCACCAGGTACAGTTAAGCAGAGCAATCGATGAGTTACCCGGAGGACTGGAAGCAGAGATCACTGAGTCAGGAACAAATCTGAGTGTTGGTCAGAGACAATTAGTTTGTCTAGCCAGAGCTATTCTACGAAATAATAAAATACTTATCATAGATGAAGCAACAGCTAATGTAGATCCAAGGTGAGTTAGATGATATATTCAATTTATGGTGAATAACGTCAGTCTCAACCACAGTTTAATTTAACCAAGCTACCTCAGATGAAACGTTTTGTATTTGTATACTCCGGGTGGATGCCTAGAGGTAAAAAAGATGTCTTCTTACCCATATCCGTGTTCTTACAGGACGGACATACTAATCCAGAGGACGATACGTAGCCGATTCCAGCATTGTACAGTACTAACCATTGCCCATCGTCTTAACACTGTCATGGACTCAGATAGAATACTGGTATTAGACGAGGGACGTGTTGTGGAATTTAATGAGCCTCACCTACTACTACAAAATCCAGATGGTTATTTGCATAAATTTGTACAACAGATGGGTGAACGTGAGGCAGATAAGCTTCACAGTGTTGCCTTTGATACTTATCAAAAGTGTCATCCAGATGATAAAACCCTAATTCCAGAATCTCAGCGAGCTTACTTACAGAGATTCATACCAACAACTACTGAAGTGTTGTTATATGAATCAAGTGTTTAGAGACTTGCATTGCTTCCGTTGTGTTCAATGTAGAAAAGTACCATGCTGCTAGAAAGGGAAGTGAGACTGCTCGATCTCAGAAAAGCACCAGCCGTTCCCCATATAAATGTTCAATCCATTATTTTTGTTGTCATCAACCTAACAATAATAACATCAGTTCGTTCACACTAGTATAATTTCACTCAGTTTGGCTCATCGTCGAGTTAGTTAAGATACCAGCATGGTATGAAGTAAGGTGGTTTGTAATCCCAACTTTGCACGCTCTCCAGACTTTCTAGATAAGCGGCTGTATGAACCAAAGTTCAGTGACCTTCCATACTTCCGACACCGTCTGCTCATTCACATGCTGATGATATCTGGGAAAGAGTGATCCTCAATGTTACTGTTCGACTATGTATAGCTGTGGCCCATGCAGTAATTGATTAAAAGGGCATGCTGACATTATGGCAAGTCATTATAATCTTCAAAGCAAGCTAATTACTTTCATGAGAAACATCGACAGCAACACCATGATTCTAAAAGAAACACATTAAATTGTTTCTAGAAAGGCAAAGAAAACACTTGTCACTTTGTGTTTTTTGTACTTTAAAATACCTTTAAAAAGACTGAGCTCGTCATTTTGTTTGCATAATTACTAGTGCTTGTAAGTTGTGCAGTGTAAACTATTTGAATCTGAAATTGTAGTGTAATATACATGTACTGTATATTCCGCAGACGAATGGGACATTCGGTGTTGCATTCTGTAAAAATATTAATTCTACAAAATGTTCTTGGATATGTTTTTCTTCGGGGTTAGGTCGGGATATCATATCTTGGCTACACCTCGCCATAATATCACTACCACTTTTCCATGCTTTGGCAAGCTTGCCTGACGTGGGATGCAAATGGTATGAATGACCAATAAGAGTACGCCTTTGCAAAGTGCTTCTGTCGCCCGAGCTGCGTGTGGCCGGACGCGGGAACAATTATCTGTTATACAAGAGATTGGTAGTGCATTTATCATACCCACTTTGACATATCACCTAAGTATGAAGTTGCTCACTAGAACATCAACCTTTGAAGCCATTCTTCTATTCAGTTAAAGGTGTATTTTCTGAATATTTTGTCGAAAATGTACTCATTACTGGGAGTGTCTATGGAATTGGTTATTGAAGTTATCACGTGATTTACCAGTTATGACTTATGACAATCAGAATCAGATTCTCACCAGTGTCGTTACTCTTTCTTTCTATGCAAAACGATGCAGCAACCATCCACACAACTGTACAGTACACTCAAAGTCACTCTTGTACCGAGGACATATGAGCACCAAGGAATGGCTCAACAGACTGAGATATATGGTTCGCCAATTTATTACCCTATACGAGATGGTGATTTTCTCTCTTAACCTAGTTCCTTCTGGAACCAGTCTTGAACTAGAAATTTCTTTTCTTCTCGCCCTGTATTGTAGAAACTCTCATTTTGGGAGAGAGAGAGAGAGAGAGAGAGAGAGAGAGAGAGAGAGAGAGAGAGAGAGAGAGAGAGAGAGAGAGAGAGAGAGAGAGAGAGAGAGAGAGAGAGAGAGAGAGAGAGAGAGAGAGAGCGAGCGAGCGAGCGATATATATATATATATATATATATATATATATATATATATATATATATATATATATATATATTACGTAGTTTTCTGATAGTTATAGTACGGGTCCTCACCCATTTAATGGTTTTAACAGGATGCTTTTGGTAACCATTCGATATAACAACTGACGATTACCGAAAATTGTCATGTTAAAACCATTAAAGGGGCAAGGACGTGTATACTATAACGAAGTTATACTTCAAATTGAATGAGCTATTAGGTTTTCACCAAGAACATCAACCTCCTTATCTACAGCCTTGAGTACACTTGGCAAGGACTCATACTGTAACAAGGTTGCAGTCCCCATTTGAGCAGTTACTGCCATTTTTGTCCATTGAGGAGGTTGGCATTTTCTCCCTTAGCTCTTTTATGTATTAACCCTTGTGTACTTATGGGTTGTCACGTGAATGAACAAATTCTATATAAAAACCGTTCAGCACAAATCAATTTGTAGTAAAGTGGTCACAGAGTGCATCTTTGGATAATTAGGTATAGAGCTAGAGGTACTGTGTTTAGATCTGGTCAGGGTATGGACGATTTTTTACACACACTTTTACTGAATAACAGGTGCAGTGTTAGGCATAGAAGTACATGTGTTTACAGGTTGGTAGCATTCTAACAATTGACAAGGCGACAATCTGGACAGTTTATCCATGGTTAAAGAGTTTGCAGACACTTTCTTTGTGTAAAGTGTCTCATTAACGAAAAGTGTCCATGAAATAGAATTGACAGGACGAGATGGAGAGAAGGGGTATAACCATTATTAGTCATTAAATCATATTTCCTTCAATATAGTTGGATACAAATCAGTTAGGATAATCAATTTAAAATGAGATCGTCAGCAAAACTTTAACTTGTAAACACCAAATACATATGCTCACACTAATCTACTCTGTGACAAGGCAATGAGATTATGTTTACACACAACTGATCAAGGTATGGTAACGCCTAGCTTTCTTGTTAGTCAACTGGTTAGATCCACGGTTAAAACTATTTTTCTAGTAACTCAATTTGTCAAGTGAATTTAATATATTTTTAGACTAGGGGACAAAATTGCTGAAATGATGAATATTGAAATGTTTTTATCTGTGATTGTATATCATTACAAAATGTGCATGTGCATGAGAAAGACCTCCGGGTGAGTGACACAAGGTCGGCCTTGAGATAGATTTGGGAACGAGCAGAATGTACAGCGAAGGGGGTGGGGACATGAGGAATGGGGTCGAAGAGAAAATATTGTCACAGTCTCCAAAACGCTCTATAAAATATAAGGTCCGACCTAATTGAACTCGAGAATTTTCATGGCCCTCTATTTTCTCTACAGCCCCATCCCCACCCCAGCAAATCCTGCTCCTTCACTAAGCACCTCCATTTTTGCTGTAGTGATCTGCGCTCAACACATAATCATGCTGTGCCATTTCACATGACATTGTAGTTGACAGTACATGATAAGAAGGCAAGTATGCTACAGACAGACGTCACATGCCCAAGAACTACCCCTTAGTTGTTAAAGGGGTTATTAGTGGTGTACGGTATGGAGGAATTCCAAACGAAATCACAGAAGAATCCTGGAGCAACAGCCAACCCATTATCATGGCTTGTATTTTGGTGAGTAGAATTCCACTGTAATGTATGGGAGAACAACGACATTTGTGTGTCGTGTGTCTAAGGTCATTCCCGTTTCAGTGACGACAGTTTCAGGACACTGTAGTCTGTTTTAAAAACTTCCACATACGTATCGTACATTCACATTGTTGTATACTGAAAACCAACCAGCCAACCACCCACCCACCCACCCACCCATCCACCCACCAATCAACCAGCACAAAAAGCAATCAAACATAAAATAAAACAAAACAAACCACGACGCGATGTTATAATGCCGAGCCCAATGAATTGTTTTTTTTAGGATGCGATATTGGTGTATCCCTTCACGGGGAATAACACTGTCCAGTGTGAAATAGAAGTTACATGTTGGTAGTGGCCAAATAATTAATCATTGCATATGACAAACAAACAATCAATTCAATTATGTAGCAATGTTTTAATCTAATATAAGCTGACCTAACCAGGAAGATGGGATTGACTGATTGCATAATTACAACAACCAACCAACCAACCAAACAAACAACCAATTGATTTCAGAAAAGTATGACAACAGACTCAAACAACAAATATAGTATTACAAAGACATCAGTCCATAGTGGGAGTTTCCAGTATATTTTTCATCGCAAAATAAATTATTTAAATAGGTTACGTTATCAGAGTTCAAAATTGATGTGATCATTGACAAGAAACCATTTCAAACGTCCTTATATTGTGGACATTGTCGTAAGTCTTTGACATGTAGTCGACCTTGTGTGTCAGCCATGGAATGATTTATAGGTAAACCACTTGAATATACTAGGTGACCTATTTCTCATAACCATGATACTGTACTCACAAAAGGCGTACATAAAACAGACGGCACCAACTCTGTTCTGGTGTCCTAATTACAATACGCAACTATAATATTAATTTCATTGCCTGTTCAAAGTGTTTTCTTGAAACAATGAAACAGAAGAATCCTTATACTAACTACAAGAGTAAGGACTTTCAAATACTTATTGTTATGCTATTCTACTGGGGCATGGTACCTATCTGTACCTATCTGCCTGCCTGCCTGTCTGTCTAACTCACTCCCCTCCCTCCCTGTCTCCCTACCTAGTACCTACCTACCTACCTACCTACCTATCTCAATAACGTGTGCGTGTGGGGTGGTGGAGGTGGGGTGGGGGTGAATGAGTAAATATGTAGTGCACACACACACACACACACTTAAAACGGATTCATGAGTTGAGATTTTACGTTAATTAAAAATGTACTGTTTATCCATTCTACAGGTGGTTAAATCCTCTTCTCAAATATGGCTACTCTAGATCTCTTGAAGTCGAAGATATGTATGACACATTACCAGCAGATTCAGCTGAACAATTGTCGAATGACCTTGAAAGGTATGTAGTACAGTATCAGAGGGGATGAAAGACATGCCTTCAATGGACCAAAAGAATATACGTTCCAATGACCGTGCTAGCTATGTAGGGCATAGGGTATACAACAGAGGCCTTCAAAGTACCTAATAGAATCTAATATTTCAGTAATTCATTTTAAGAGGCATAGAACAATTGAGAAAACTCAAAAAGTAGGGGCAATAACCATGCCTAATAGAACAGGAAATATCAAAACAAAGGAGTGTGTGTTGATGGGGAAAGGTGTAGAAAGTTTAAAATCTTTATCCATTTTTTAGAATGTAAATATACTGTGACCCAGTATATTCTCTTCTTACCGAAAATTATGAATTATTCAGATTAATCATTAAAGTAAACACTACATACAAGTATGCATAATAGGAAATATGTGCTTGTGTTGTCATCAATGTATATACACCAAATTGCTTTGCATTTTAAAGATATTTGATAATTACCGATAATCTTAATTCATGAATGCAAAATTTCGGGAGAACCGTTTTGAGAAAGTGATAACACAAACAGACAGACAGAGAGACAGACTGACATACTAACAGACCACCAAAATCAAGCTCCTACACATCAATTTCGTCTATCTCTGCCTTCAATGGTGGCCACTTTACACTTTTACAGAGTTTACTTCATACGTTCACTAAGTATATATTTTACACACAGCTTCCAGGGTGTTGTCGCTCAATTCTGAAATAATTACGATTATATACAATTCCACTACAAGCTAGTGCAGCGTATATATAAAACTTAGTAATTGTATTTCGACAAGTGTTCTTGTATAATACCTTACGAAAATATGTGATATTGATACAGAAACTTTGCCAGACATAAAGAGTATTCATTTTCGTATCGTTTATGTAAAATATTGCTCATAGATATTTCAGGTTTCAGTCAATTTCTACATCACGGTTATTTAGGGTTTTTTGAATCATTATCATCAATATTTTGAGGTCTTTATTCCCTTTTCAAGTTTAACTTCTGATTGACAGATTTTTCTTTAGTTTGCCTCCCCATGGATTTTCTCTTGTCATTGATTACGATTGATACATATTGGGTCATGGGGCAAATGATTTGACAGCAGAAAAATGAAAGATTAAGAGGTTAAAGTGTAGTAATGATATTTATGTGGCCTTAACAATACCATAGTTTATGATTTGTTTAGGCAAGTTCAGTTTTTCTTAATGTATTACAACCGATACTGGGTGTTTCATGGAATTTGTTTCTTCAGGGAATGGAAAAGAGAACTAAATAAGAAGCCAAACGGAAATAATATAAGTCTGGCGAAGGCTATCAATCGTACATTTGGTGTGAAGTTCATGTTGCTTGGAATACTAGTACTTTTAAAGGTAAGACATTAAGGATAACGTTTTAACCATAATAGCAGAGTAAATAGTAGAATTATATTGACAAGTAAATAGTAGTTAACTTGATACGTAAATAGCAGAATTGACTTCATAAGCAAATAGTAGTATTAACGGTATGTAAATAGTAGAATTAACTTGTTAAGGAAGTAAGGAGAATTAACTTGATAAGTAAATAGAATCGACTTGATAAGTAAATAGTACAGTTAATTTGATAAGAAAATAGTAGAATTAACTTGATCAGTAATTAGTAGAGTTGCCTTGATAAGTAAATAGTAGAGTCGACTTGATAAGTAAATAGCATAATGTTCTTGATATCTAAATAGTAGAATTGACTTGATAAGTAATTAGTAGAGTTGACTTGATAAGTAATTAGTAGAGTTGAATTGATAAGTAAATGGATAAATTTATTACCATTTGTATGTAAAGAGTTTTTTTCTCTTTCATCAGCAGTCTTAAGTTGACACTCGTTTATTTCATCTTCATTCTTTAGGAAACAGTCAGAATCATTTCAGCATTATTATTTGCACAGCTCATTAACTATTTCGCACCGGATTCCGATCAAACACAGACCGATGCATTAATGTATGCAACAGGTGTTGCTGGTTGTACCATTCTACTTATTTTGTTCGAACATCCAAGCACTTTCTATTTGCAACGTATCGGAATGCGTGTGAGAATTTCATGCTGTTCACTAATATACAGGAAAGTAAGTTATTGGTGATTACATTCTACGTTCTAATATTGCATCTCTATCTACTCGAGATTTTGTTGCCTTTTTGACTTTGGCGTCTGCAATTGACAGAGCCAATAAGTGTGGAACCTTATGTGGCTCGCAGACGGTGTGATAATGAGGATGTGTGGCCATGAGAGGTGGTGGGAATTGATGTGATAAATGACCACAAAGAACAAAATCATTTTAATTTCGAATGTGAAAATAAATCCTTGACTATTGGTACTTAACTTTAATGGGCAAAAGGCACACCAATGCAAGTAATCTTTGGTACATATATAATAATAGATTTTCCATTATGTTATATCCATGTCGACTACTTTCCAGCTGTTTCAATCACCGAAATTAATTTTGTAGCTGACAGATGCTTCGACATAAGGTATTCAAATGACAAACAACAGTGGGCCATTGCAAGTCAGGCAATGCTGGAGAGTCACAGAATTCACAATGTCTGGGCATCGTTATGTGTTAAATTAGCAGGCCTAAACAAGGCACCTCATTAGAGCCAATAATGAATTAGAAAAACCTTGTCCTGGAATGGTCAAGATGATGGAAGTCACGATAATCATATTATTGACGTAACACAACACAACACAACACAACACAACACAATACAGCTTCAGATTGGTATATATAAGACCATTTTTGTTGTTTTATGTTTGTTCTAGGTATTAAAACTTAGCCATATTGCCATGAGACAAACGACAACTGGACAGATAGTAAATCTACTCTCTAATGATGTTAACAAGTTTGATGAGGTAAGACTTTTTGAACATGAAGGATACTTATTGTGTCAACAATCCTTTAAAGGAATGCAGCATGAACATGTTCCACTAATACTGAAAATTAACTCCCGTTATAAAGTAAGTAAAGAAAATCACTCAACTCGTTATCTGACTGCCACTGCCGCCTACATTTTTACTCGAAGACATGTGGGCCACTGTCTGACATATATACGGGGCCGAGGGGGGGGGGGCAACGAGCCAACTCATATATACGCATCTAACATGGCTGGGAGTACTATGAATGAAGGACTTTAGCCATATCAGGAGAAACCGAGAAGACAGGGAAGAGTTTACTGTATACTGAATGATACCCCTGAAAGCAATGAATGAGTGTAAAAACCGTGTGTGGTGCTAGCCGATGGCCAGTGGTATAGCAGTTTTCATGAGATTAAAACACATAAAAGTTTCTTATGAAGCATGTAGTAATAATGATTTGAGATATGCTTTGTTTTAAAGTTAGTGACCTGTATTACAGTTGATATGTACTTTGGACCACAAATGCTTCATCCAGAAGTGTTGACCATTGTTATTCACAACCGCAGCAGAGTCAGGACACTTCCCATGCATACAAGTTACACCTGGCGTTCCCCTTGTCCACTTCCTTCACCGTTCATGTAACAAAATAAAACAGCAACACTATTCCAAGCGATAAACTGCTTGTTCCATCAGTCTGTGGTTCCTGGAATATCCTAAAGCAGACAGACAGACAGAATGCCATACATACATACATACATACATACATACATACATACATACATACATACATAACTAAAATAAACACTGCCTGACCTGCGTAGACATTGAAACCGAACTCATGTTGCATAATTATGTGTAAACGAAAACATTTTTTTTCGTAACATCTTTGCGTACTATAATATCCACGTCTACTTTGCAGCTGTCCAAATTGTTTCCCTTCGTGTGGGTAGGACCTCTTGAATGTGTTGCTGTATTTGTGATACTGTGGAGACAGATTGGTCCACCCTGCCTTGCTGGTTTTGTAGTTCTTTTCATTTTGATACCAATTCAGACTTGCGTGGGCAAAGTATACTTCAAACTCAGGTGAGGAACACTGTCGTCAGAACAGCACACGTTGTTGACCTAAAACAGACGATTATGGTCAAATTCAAATCAACAGTTTCCTACCTTACTCTGATGTGCAGCAAATCTTTTAAAATCCTTACCACAAGATAAGGTCTAGTCCATATACTTTCTGATTTCCTATGAAACTGTAACATTTATATCTGAACCGTACAAGACAAGATAAGTTATCAACATAAGACAACGGGCAATTGGCTAGGAACGAACTGTCTCCAAACTATGAATGCTTTGGGAGTTTTATTATTTTTACGATTTTTCTTTGTAGACAGAAGACAGCTGTCCAGACAGACCAGAGAGTTAGAATTATGAATGAAATCATCTCAGGAATGAGGGTTATTAAAATGTACACTTGGGAGAAGCCTTTTGGTGAACTAATAAGAAAAATTCGAAGGTGGGTTTTTACCTTAAATGGCATTGGCTGTCTGTGTCTCTGTCTGAACATGATATCACACAAGTACTGCATAGATGCTGAGGCTTTGTTGATTAACTTGATACACATTGTTGATTACGTTCTAATTAATTTCCATTGAATATTAACAAGTCATTTGCATTGATAATGACTATTTGTAATTTGGCTCTATTTTAAGAATGCACGATTCAAATGTTGATAGTAAAATGCCTGGGTGCGGATGAAACCTTTAGCTTGAATGAGTCATTTGCAAAATCAGTGATTTACTGTAATCGGGCGGTGTTCTAACAATGAATGACAGCTTAAAATGTAACTAATTCTGTACATTTACAATGACAAAGTGCATGCGTTAAGTGCATATGTTAATAATTAATGTTTGTGGTGATTAGGCAATATCTGAAACATGCGTCCGTCAAACTCAATATACTGTTATAGTAGTACATATATCAATTATATCAAAGCAAAGCATGGGTACTGTGAAGTGTGTTGAAATAGCGTTAGGTTTCACTTGTAATTTGCATAATCAGTGGTGCTGTTTGGAACAAATGAAGTATACAAGCTTCATATTTCGATTAACTTGACATAGACATTGATGGTAACAAAGTACATAAGTCATTGTAGTTTTTTAATGCAAGATTTTGTCATTTGCATAATTAATGAATTAGGCAATAACGTAAGAATGAAAACTTGAAATTAAGCAATAAACCACCCTCTGGGGATGGTATACAAGAGGTTTTGACCAGTGAAAGAAATATATGCACTCACTATCGCTAGTGCATATATTGAGTTCACTGGTCAAAACCGAGTGGTATACCTTCCCCAGGGGGTGGTTTATCGCTATTATATTATACCAGTATATTGAAAATATCGGAAACAAGATACGGTTTCACGTTTCATAATCATATGCGCCCCTGTGTCTAATTTACATTAACAATAACGCTGTTTTCAAGACAGCTGATATGCATGGCTGAATTGGGCTTCAACCATTATACATGAACGTCATGCAGCAACTCGATTTACTTGATCTGCTAGTCGTTTCTCGGGATAATCTGTAAATTGATCGGCTCATTAAAAGTGTAAAGTGGTGAATAAACAACCTGTTTGACTCATGGTATAAACTTGAATACAGCATGCTTCATGCCCAGCCGACTAAGTGGAGTGAGACGATAGACCTGGCGGCAGGTTGATATTTACAATGTATTTATATTACTGGAAGTTACGTCAGTATATTTTCAAATTCAATATACCGTTGTACATACAAAAACGCTAGCAAAGCGCACGTGTCCAATACATTGCATAGTTTGCTGATGCAGTCTTTTATTTTGATGGTTCATTTGCATAATAATGAATTATTTTTGGTAATTATGGACATCTTAAGCATGCAAGATTAAAAACGTAATTTGGTAGGTGCATTGGCAATAACGAAGCTTACATGTGAGGTATAACTTGCTGACGTAGATTTTGATTTTTGACATTTGCATAGTTTTGACAAAATAACCAGTATGAGATATGCTATATATGAACGCTTCTTCAGGCCGACTGATGATCTGATGATCTGATGAACTGTTGCCATTCGAAACAACAGCTAGTCCAGTAGGATAGGATAGAATACAATTATATTACGTCGTTATATCATATGTTGTCGGAGATTATGAAGTGGTGTTCGATGAGAATTCTTTACTGAAAATAACATTCGAAATCATTTTTTTCATAGGAATGAATGCAGGTATATCCACAAATCTGCCATGTATACAGCCATTCAACGAGGTGGTACAGAATGCATACAATTCGTCATTGTTCTATTCATTTGTATGGCTGTTACATTGAATGGAGGAGTTCTTTCACCACAAATAGTTTTCCCAATGTATATGCTCATATACAATGCAAGGGTTGCAACTACTATATTTATGACAAGGGCAATACAGAACGTTGCACAAGCACTAGTTTCTACTGCAAGGATTCAGGTTTGTTCAACCTCAGACCACTGCTTTGAGATTTTATTCACTTTTACGCGCGGCGTGGGGTGGATTTAGGCCAGCCGAAACTGTAGTGTGATGCTTAATTATGATATTGTAGCTTATTGTAGTTTTCGTTCAGTATCAAAGCGGATGCACGGCAGTTTTTCGGCCAGTTTTTCTTGCTTAGGTAAACTGAAAATTGTGCCTATTTTTGAATTCTATCTTCACAAAAATAGATATTGTTACTTGTATCTATAACATGAAAGGACCGGTTCGTAGGAAAACAGGAAAACTCGTATAACATAACATAACATGACATATGAATTGTTTGGGTGGTTTGTTTTTACTAATGAAAAGATAGACTCAATTTGCTCAGAAAGGGGTTATCACATTGACCAAACACATATGGATATTGGTACACTGTCGATAAGCGACATGAAAAGTCATGGCAATATCTTTTCTACGGATTTTGTAATTTGCTCCACTCCTGACATTAATGAAATAACAGTTGTGAACCACGAGATCAACGGGAAGGTACTCTTTCAAACACAGAGACAACATATAGTCTTCATTATATATAAGGTATAACTATGCGATGACTTAATTACTAAATTGCCAGATTACTTTTTCTCCTGTACAATGGAATGTCACATTTGTTATACGTATAAATAGCTAGATGTTTCAATCTAACCGGTTACATATACCATTCTCGTAGCTAGTATTATTAACGGAAACCCTTGATAGAATCAGCAAATATTGAAAATTATTATGTAAGTAGTTCAAAATCTTTATCTGGGACAGTGCCACAACTTTTCAAAGCAAACTCTAATCTAAGTTAATAGGTCCGTATTATCTTACTTTTTTGGTGCAATACAAAGTTAAACCTATTAACTTTGACTGAACTTTTACACAGATGAGCTTTCATCATAAAATCTAATCAGTTTACCTTACGTGTTGTATCACAGTAAGCGCTTTTAAAAAGAGTTTCGAAAGTGTAAATGATGTCTTCTGACAAATAGGTAGCCTAGTAAATGACAATGTCGGCGTTTGCCTTTCTTTGACTATTGCAATACTGTGAGCTGTTAACGCATTCCCGAGAAATGTCTAAAAAAGGAAACAGAATAGAAAAAGTATTAAAACAATAAGTGTACAATAATAACTAGAGGTATTATTGGAGTTCATAGCCAGATTGTTATACGGTGTTCATCAACAGAAGTGGTTATTTAGTCATTTGATGTTACGACACTTTATTGCTATCACGCCTTTGGAATCGCGAAGCTCGCTCCTTTAACCCAAACAACTTATGTTTTCGTGTTTGTTGTGTTGTGTTGTGTTGTGTTGTGTTGTGTTGTGTTGTGTTGTGTTGTGTTGTGTTTGTTGTGTTGTATTGTGTTGTGTTGTGTTGTGTTGTGTTGTGTTGTGCTGTGCTGTGCTGTGCTGTTCTGTGCTGTGCTGTGCTGTGTTGTGTTGTGTTGTGTTGTGTTGTGTTGTGTTGTGTTGTGTTGTGTTGTGTTGTGGTTAACAACGTCAGATACAGGCATGTTAGGATGTTAGAAGAATTACCAATAGACCAAATTTAAAATCTTTCTCTCTTATTTCACATTAAGACCGTATTTCCTCCATCCTTATTACAGAAATTCCTTTTACTTGATGAGTTGGATAAGTCATCTGCTGGAAAGGATACTAATCTACGACCCAAAGCTAGTGATTGTGAAGTGAGCGCTCGTGACGTCACAGGAATTTGGGATGCAGTGAGTAATGAATGATACAAATTTGTATCCTCATCAGTAATTTGAAAGCATCGAACGCCAAATGCTATTGGCTAAACGTGACATGTCCTGCTGGAATTATGTTCTTACGTAGGTGATGTACGGACGGAAATGACGCAGCACAGGAGACTTTATTTGAATTTTCAAGAACGCTATAAAACTAACAGCGTGACAGTACTGAACAAGGACACATTACATACCTTCATTAACCATTTGATAAGCTTTCTATACACATTGTTATTATTCACAGTTTAATAACTGCATGAATTTCAATTATTTCCCATACGATACTGTGTCCGATAGATATAGAGGTGTGTGAGGTGAAATAATTATCTGTACAAGATATGGATTTGAATTTGGTTAGTATCTACGAATAATCTAAGATACAAAAGAACATCTAAAACTTTTTACAGGACCTTGACAGTCCGACATTGAAAGACATCACTTTTGAAGTCAAACCAGGACATCTAATGGCAGTCATTGGTCCAGTCGGCTCAGGAAAGGTATGATTTCGTCATGATGTGTCATTTGTGTTGTGTTGTGTTGTGTTGTGTTGTGTTGTGTTGTGGTTAACAACGTCAGATACAGGCATGTTAGGATGTTAGAAGAATTACCAATAGACCAAATTTAAAATCTTTCTCTCTTATTTCACATTAAGACCGTATTTCCTCCATCGTCTTTATTAACTGTTATCAGAAGTCCAGCTAGTCACAAGCATTTCTCCTTTGATTCATTTGTATCGATTATTGCCAATCAAGTTACAAATGGATGTTGGCGATAAATTATAATAGTATCTTGGTAACTTATTCAACTTTAAAATCTTGTTTGATGCCTTAGTGCACTTGTAATTATTTTCCTATTTTCGTGATTTTCTGCAATGGATTATGGGTAAATTTTTACAGAAAATGATACTCCACCACAGCAATCATTACTATCGGCAATAATAAGAGATTGTTGTAGAGATGTTCCTGCAAGATTTCCAGTATAATCAGTATAAGTATGTAATAATGTCTGATTGGAATTTTCTTTTACGTCAGTAAAATAGCCTACATTATGAATGATGTATGAAATACATTTCTTACACAACTGATAGATCTTAACGAATTTACCTCACAGCTCTAATATATCGATTATGAAATGTGGATGGCGTTGTTGACTTGTCTTCTATGCTAATGATTTTCAACTTCAGCTGTCATGTGTAGTCAAACACAGTGTTGTTTTCATTGGAAGCTTAATCTTTTCAATACGGATGTACACTTATCACAGCCTATTGTCTGCACAACGAAAACATTTGGAATGTCGAATGAGCATGCAAATACTCAAGCTCGTTTAAAACAAAAAAACTTCTCACTCGACTTACTTAACACATCAAAAGTTATATCTTTTCATCTTTATAGTCATCCCTTCTTATGACTTTACTTGGAGAGATGCCTGTTACAAATGGCAAAGTAAAGGTCAAGGGTAAAGTAGCATATGCATCCCAGCAGTCTTGGGTATTCTCAGCATCTGTTAGACAAAATATCTTGTTTGGTATGGACTATGATAAGAAGAAATATGACAAGGTTATCGAGTTATGTGGGCTTAAAAGCGTGAGTAATTCGTTGTCCATGATCAACTATTATGTTATTGTTTGCACAAATGTATTCAAATTTGTAAACCACACACACACACACACACACACACACACACACACACACACACACATATATATAGTTTTGGTAGTACTGGAACTCTTTCTTGGTTGTAACTCGGAGTTTCACGCATTAGTGCGATCGTCAGACAACTCAAGGGTAAAGAGTTGTCTGACGATCGCACTATGCGTGAAACTCCGAGTTACAACCAAGAAAGCGTTCCAGTACTACCAAAACTATTACGCTCTGCCACTGCGGTATAGAGCACTGTTTTAGCAAATTGATACTCACCGAGTTATATATATATATATATATATATATATATATATATATATATATATATATATATATATATATATATATATATATATATATATATATATATATATATATATATATATGGTATTATATGGTATGGTATGGTATATATATATATATATATATATATATATATATATATATATATATATATATATATATATATATATATATATATATATATATACCATACCATACCATACTATACCATACCATATTATTCCAATTCTTCCAACTACCAGGATATCCAACATTTACCGGCCGGTGACCTTACCTTGGTTGGAGAAAGGGGTGTGACCTTAAGTGGAGGTCAAAGAGCAAGGGTCAATCTAGCAAGAGCTGTATATTCAGATGCTGACATATATCTCCTTGATGATCCACTTAGTGCTGTAGACTCTGCTGTAGGAAGACATCTCTTTCATAAGTAAGTCCATTCGAGGCACATAAAACCTACCTTTTGCTGAGACGACAGATATGGTAAATGAAGACATAGGGCAGTTACAGTAATATAATAATAATCGTAATGAGTGAAGTGCCAGAAATGATAAGGCTATATTATTTATTAGTTTGTGATGAAATTAAAATATATTTTGTGAAGTTGGCATTCAAAGCATCTGTGATTGCACCATTGACTATATCAAATTCCTGAAGCACACCAAATCATCCGTGTGACACCCTTTGCCTTTCAGGTGTATTCTTGGTCACCTATCCAGCAAATCCTGTATACTAGTAACTCATCAACTCCAGTATCTGACAGCTGCTGATAATATTCTTATTCTGAAACAGGTAAATACTCGAGGGAATAGATGTTGCAGATGTAAAAGAGTTGCTATAATAACTTTAAGTAGATTCAGTGGCCAGTAGTGTGCTGATAAACGTATACTATGGATGTACTAAAAAGTATCGGCTATAAAAATAATTAGGCAAATTTATATCATGAATTTATGGATAAACCTCAAACTTGTGAAGCCTCAATGCAAATGACATGATCAGCTATGATAAAAATTATGTAAAGTCTTGTATGATCGTATGCATGACATGTAGCTAAAATAATTGATATCAATTACATCTATACTATGCTAGCATGTAACTATATGCAAGCAGCAACATTACATCGCTGTGTATATGAACCTAGAGGATTTTAAGAGGTACTGCTGGGCAAACAATATTTCCAACAGTAATGCATCGGTGGCCCTTGAAGGCAATCCATTTTTTTTTAAATATTCGATGTTCATTTTCAGGGGCAGATGGTAGGACATGGCTCATATGATGAACTGTTAGCCAGTGGTGTAGATTTTGCATCTCTGTTGAAAAGAGACGTTGATGAAAGCTCTAAAAGAGTACTACATTATTCAAGGGGTTCATCCACAAATCTTATTAAGAGAGTCAATTCAGAAGATTGTTTTTCAGACATAAGTGCTTCCTTGCATTCAGTAGCATCACTTGCTTCAAAACTGGTAAGCTGAAATGTTAATGTTTAAAAATATACTTTACCTAGAGAGGAGCAGTTTCTATTTCTTAGGGTTTCTGTTGTTTTTTCCTACTTCATACGTACACCTACCTTGGTGCTGTGTAAAACCCACTCTTGAATCGATGCATCAATGTATCACTCTCAAAATGGCCCCAAACACATATGTTTGTATTGAAATACCTTGTTCTGCTTACTGTATAGCCATTGGAAGCTGTTGCTAACCAACAAGAAGAAGAGAGGTCTGTTGGTTATGTAGAATGGGGAGTCGTCAAGGCATACTTTAAGGCTGGTTGTAGTTCATTTGGTTTAATAATACTTGTAGTCGTCAATTTTACAACACAGGTTAGTGATATAAGATACGGATATACTGAAACAAACAAACAAACAAACAAACAAACAAACAAACAAATCAAACAATACACCATGAGGTTGAACGAAATATGAACTAGGGTATCTTCGAGGCGCTTGTGTCTGTCGTTTTCCGTTTGTGTACGTATTTATTACTGTGTAGGGAATTGTCAGTTTTACTCGCTGCTAACAATTGTACCAAAAAGGTATTTTTATTACAAAATAGCTGAAATATTGTCTTTACTAGTAAAATAACAAAAACACCTGTAGTCTTAGAATTTACCAAAATGTCAGCAGTAGACAAAATATCTGGACAAAAAGGGTTTAACCCAGAAATATTTCCCAGTCTAATAATCCATACTTATATTGTTTCCTCTTTGTACAGGGTGTTATCACAATGTCAGATTTTTGGTTATCAATATGGACTACCAATGAGGAAAGAAACCATGCAGCTCTGTTAGCATTGAGTGCATTTCCTAATAGTACTAACAACCAGGTAAATGGATTGGACAGATTGACCTTTGAACTAGCTTATTATTCCAGAAAGGCCTTTGTCAAAAATGGCTGAACTTACTTAAGCATGCTTGATATGTTATGATTAGACTCTTCATGTCCAAGAAGGAAATGACATAAAATGCATTTCTCTGATGAAAGCTTCAATGGAAAATCTGTATATTATACCATATTCTTTTTTTAGTTTAAAGATTTTTTTTCAATTGTTTTCGGGGGGGGGGGGGGGTACAAGAGAGAGCGAATAAATAAAAAGTTCATGTTTTCAATCTCACTGAACAAAAATACCAACAAAAAACAAACAAAAATGGAAAGACATTATGCTTTTAAGAGATCATGAAGTCTGGACCACTTGTTGAAATATTGTTTTTATATTTTGTACTGCTGTCTAACACTCGCATCGATATATACGTTTCATAAAATGTAAGAAATTGGTAAAATTTGTCATTTTTTTCTCAACGTTTTGTTTCATACAAATGCCATCTAACCAGAAGGCAAACACAATTAAGAATATTTGGTTTATCTGGGTCTACAGTACTTTTACTTAGTTTGCTCAACGAACTTTTCAGATCAAGTGGTTGATAATAAGACTAAATCAATGTTTGAATTTTGAGGACGTTTATAGGACAATGAGCAAGGTATAATATGTTCTGTGTCCCCTCCGTAAAATACATTGCTAATCAAATGAAAATGGCATTTCAAAAATTGCAGTGAGTGTAATAAGATATGACCACACATAACCTTTTGGTCATTTAATTCATTTACGTTAATAGCTTCTCCTTCGAATTCTTCCACAAACAACCTTGATGTAGTAACAGGTGATGCAATGGCGACCATATTTAACACAATGCAAGTAGTTGTATGTAGTGATGCAGTTTGTAGCCCGAGATATTGAGTTGGACAACTTTTCTTTTTATTTCCATATCTAGGTAACGCTGGAAGGGGCCAGAGCTAACTATTACTTTTAGGCGTGTCCCAAAAACACTGCAACATGTAAACGTATTTGACTGTTTCATTCTAAGAATATTTAATGATTACAATATAAACAAACGGTATGCATACTTAATTAGCGCCACATTTTTGAAAATAATTAGTGTTAATCTTCATCATAACAATACATGAAACATCTATCCATAATTGTAGGCTGATAGACATATTGACGGGAAGACTATCATCATCTAAAAGTTGATATTATAGATTTATGACACTGCAGTGAAACCATCTGTGGGGAGAACAGTGATGTAAATAGATGAACACTTAGCGTACACCGCTGTTGTCGCGAAATGTACGTCATCAGAACTTGTGCACATATTTTTTAGGAACACTTTCTGATACAGTTTGGGTTTTCATCTTTTTTTAGCAAACGTGATCCATTTCACACCATGCTCTTCAGGTTTTGGTTATATCTGCCAAAATGTACACTTTACGAGTGAAAAGACTACAAAACAATAATTGTTATCCAAGGTTTTTGAAATGTTTCATTATTATCAGCAAAATATCAAAAAAGGGGAAAAAATATGAATCTAAAGTAGATCAGAAGGTCTGATTTTTCATTCAAATTTTATTCAATTTTACTTTCTGTCCTAGACGATTTATTCAGAAGATGAGGGCTTCCTGGATTTTGAAACAACAAACAACATCTTGATTTATACTGCCTTTGTCGTTTGTATATTTATCGTTGCACTTGTCAGGGCAATTTATATCTTCAGAGTGTGTGTTACTGCTTCACGAAAATTACACAACAAAATGTTTGCTGCAATAATCCGAACCCCGATCTACTTTTTTGATACCAATCCAGTCGGTGAGTCACTATTTTAATAGCTGCCTGGTGGCTTCATGTCTGTATTGCTAAAGAATTCTGTTTTTTTTTTGCTTTCATCAGAGTTAAATAAAGTACCAGTATGTTTTATTTATTTATTTAAAGAGTTAGTCAGCAAGAACATTTCACTTTAACATTTTCTTGACAGGTCGAATTTTAAACAGATTCTCTAGAGATACAGGATACATGGATGAAGTACTACCGTGGAGTATCTTTGTCTTTTGTCAGGTATGACGTCATAATATTTGTTTATATAAATGTGTTTTGAAAGTAATGTATGCATTGTGAGTTCTGCAACTGTATACTAATCTATAATAATAGGTGAATCGCAAAATGAGAATACGAGACAATCAAACGATTTCTCTTTGTCTATAATAATAATCTTTATTTAATAATCTTTATTTATACTGGATAGTTCTTTAAGCATATACACACTTGTCTCCCAAGAAGTCCAGTGAGGACCATCCCTCATGGGGTCAGTGTTTATGCAGGAGGAAACCGGAGTACCCGGGGAAAACCTGCGTTGTTCGGTAGAGTCAAACTGAACGACACTCTTCTTACTTACAGCGTGGTAATTTTAATCGAACCCTGAATGGGGTTCGAACCCCGATCGCAGTGGTATAATTGGTGTTGCACCATGGTCAGAAAATGTGGAGTTGGACATTGGAATGTCGTTAACAAAATATCTAGTCATTTGACCACATATGGCCATATAAAACAGTTTAATATATATTACACCACGCACGAGCCAAATTGAACACAAAATATAGAATATACTCTGGTCGTTCTACGTCACGACAACGCCCGTCTATGTCACGACAACGCGTGTTCACATCACTGGTTCTGCTGTGTTCGAAATATGAGTCAAACGTTCAAAATCGTCAATACTTTTTTCTTTGATATTACTGGTGTAGTTATGCTATTCTCCAATATATTTCTTAACTCAGTCGGAAAGTACTCGTTACCTAAGAGTTTTGCCACTACTCGTACTGCAACTCGTAGACACTAGTATTTTCCTTGGGTTAACGAAAAAAATGTCGGAGAATAATATCAAATTGTCAGTAAATGAGTATAGTTGCTTCTGCCCTTGTATATCATTAATGACATGATTCTCGCCATGCTAAAAGTATTCAACCAAGAGGATGATAATCAGACAAACGAATGTCAACTGACCTAATCTCCAGTCATTGGATACATATAATAGAATCTCATAGTTGTTTCTTTTCATTGCAGACTCCTACTCAAATCATTGGTGTAGTCATTGTTGTCAGTGTTATTAACCCATGGGTGTTTATCCCAACTGTGCCCCTGATATTGGTATTATTATATCTCAGGAAGTATTATGTTGCCACATCAAGGGACATAAAAAGATTGGAAGGAGTCAGTAAGTGAAGTATATTCCATGTTGACTTCGGGTTACTTTAAGTCTACTGCCAATACATTGAATTCATCATGACATAACACCTTTTCAGAGAATAATGGAACTAGTGTTAAAGTGTCATCGGCTGCAGGTCTTCTTTCCTGACTTAGATTTAATATTACAAAATTATGTTTTAACTGTAAATTTTGCAATGTAATTAACGTTACTTTCATTCCAATGCAGCACGTAGTCCAGTATTTTCCCATCTATCAGCTACTCTACAAGGACTGTGTACGATACGTGCTTTTAATGCAGAAACAATATTTGTAGAAGAATTTGATTCTCACCAAGATCTTCACACTGAAGGATGGTTTCTGTTTTTGGCAAGTAGTCGATGGTTTGGGATCCGCATTGACTTACTGTGTGCTTGTTTTACGACAGCAGTGGCCTTCTGTTGTGTTTTGGCCGAGGAAAGTAAGTTGGACACAATTTGAACCCTTCTACAGGTATTCATATGGACTGCGGACTCTATAGGTGATCATAAATGCATGATAAGTGAAAGTGTAAACACGGAAATGTGATTTCTATCATTAGTTGATAGGAACGATATAGGCCCGAGATGTTACTTAATGTAATCGTATCAGCCATGTGAATGATTAGTCACACACACACACACACACACACACACACACACACACACACACACACACACACAAATAAATGACACAAATGGTTGACACTATGCATAACCATCAAACTATTGTGTTAACAGGATTAAATGGAGGATTAGTTGGTTTGTCATTAACTTACTCTTTGACATTGATGGGACTGGTTCAAAATGCCGTACTGCACAGTGCTGATATTGAAAATCAGGTACATTAAGCGAGCTTTCAGTAATTACATATCAGGATAGGTCTGTTGAATACAATGTGAGCCTCACTCAAACACTGCTCTAGTGTAAGACCCACTCCTCTCCTCACATTACAATTGACAACTGATTCACTAAATAGTTGTGAGCATCAGGTTGATTGAATTGGTCTGATATTGTAGTACCTAACAAACGGTTTATTTTAAACATACACGATCCGTACGTAATTCAAACCATTACAACCACAGAGCAAGGTTTACCCCAGTCATCATAGTTTGAATTATAGTGATGCCTCACTTTGGAATTCCTTGCTAGCAGATATTGAAAACAGTAGTTCCCGAGTTGTTCTCAAACGAAAATTATCACAGCACATGTTTTCCTAAATTTATCATTTATTTTTGCATTGCTTAATCATATATAAAAGTATTAATTTTCTGATAAGTTTTGATTGCTTTGTGAATAATATTCCGGTACTTTTTCGATACATTCTTGCTGACTTAAAGCTGTGTTGAGGTAATGTTTAATTAAGTGGCGGGGCAAGACATCTCATATACATTCACACATACATATATACATACATACATACATACATACATACATACATACAAACATACATACATACATACATACATACATACATACATACATACATGCATGCATGCATACATACATACATACATACATACATACATACATACATACATACATACATACATGCATAACAAATATGAACACACATACAAACGTAGTTGCTCATGAATACATGTTACACACGACAATCCTATTTTGAATTTACTCTTAAAAAATATCATGATTTATAGCATTCTATTTTCCTATTTCGCAGATGACATCTGTTGAAAGAGTATTATCATACAGTAATATTCCTCCAGAAGCTCCATTAGAAACTGATACCAAACCAGATCCATGTTGGCCAAAGCATGGTGTAATTACCATAGAGGGCGCACACTTTAAATATTTCGATGACATGCAATATGTACTTGACGATATATATCTGCATATCAAATCAAAAGAACAGGTGAGGCCATTTTTTCTTTGGAGGATGTATCTTACCTTCAGAGAAATGTACAATGTATGGAAAAAACCCTGAAATTTACCAATGCTGAAGCCAGAGAGACAGACTTGTGTGTGTACATTGTTAGTAATAACTCGGCCTTATTATATCAGGCATTACATATAAAGTAGCATCGTTGTGTTACGTTGATGTTGTGGGTAGTATATGTAGTTTCTTAGAAACGATGATGTAAAAAATCAATTAATCAATCGGTCGGTCGGTCAACCAAGCAAGCAAGCAAGCAAGCAAGCAAGGAACCAATCAATCATTTATAACGCGCTAGATTCCAGACCCAAAATACAGTTCAAGGGGTCAATCCGCATAAAATGCTTTTTTTTGAGCATTTGTGTCTTAAGTTTGTTCTTGAAAATGTTCAGATTTGATGATTGCCATATAATCGTATATCAAATGGTAATGAATTCCAATAGTCTGGACGCACAGTTGGAAAATACACTTCTACCATATTCCTTGGTCTTGAATTAGGAGACTCTTGTTACCTGAACGAACAACGGGAACATGTCAGTGTGTAACTTTGCAGAAGGTCGTGTTGTAGCCTTGTCATTGAGAGCTTTGTATGTCAGAAGGAGGACAAGCCTTTGTATAAATCGTGGTCTTAATATTTAATGTTCAATATTTTTTCCATCTGATAAAAGGTGTAGTTACCATCCATATACTTTGATACTTTACTAATACTTTACTTCCATGTAAGTTGTAATTTCTCTTCACCAGACCAGCTGTTATAGTGCTGTCATCTCATTTACTCGAGGAAAACAAATTCATTGGAAACGGGCTATTATTAAGACTTCAAAGGATTAGGTCTATCAAACTATCTGTGTTAATTTGCAAATAAGAACAGACAATTATTCCTATGTAGCTGTTCATGTATTATGTTTGACTTGATGTTTCCTTTTAGGTTGGCATTGTAGGAAGAACAGGTGCTGGTAAAAGTTCCCTCGTTTCTATGTTATTTCGTATGTCTGAACCTCAAGGTGTTATAATGATTGATGACGTGGACATCTGTGAAATCGGTTTACACGATTTAAGAAGTAATATATCAATAATTCCACAGGTATGTACAATTGCCATTTTATAATGCATATGAATGTATTGCAGCTGTATGCAATATATTGGCCAGGGAACTTGATTTGAGATATCGCTTTGCAGTATTGTTATTACATACATACTGATAAGCAGCTGATGTATACCCATGACATTTCATTATCATCAGACTGGTTGGTTGCTGAATAAAATCAATCATTTTGTGTGTTCACTCTTTTCCGCAATTCAAAGAATTTGTTTATAGAAATAATGATTGACAAAAAGTCAGACACTCTCCTACCCTCGAAAGAAATTTTATTTATGCATAGGACGCCAGTGGACTTCCATTGTTAATATTGCTACTAGCCAACTTTATTTCCTTGTTTAGTAAGTGCAAATTTATCGGTTATTGTCCAGGATAGTCTGCTATTTATTAATAGACGAGAGACCATTATAAAGAAACATAGGAAATACTTAACAGGTTTTTTAAAGAGGAAAAACGTGATGCAGTAGTTCAAATGTTGCAGTCACATCCTGCATCCTCATTATTTAGTTTCACAATGTTACCATTTCTTTATCTGTCTTTTTTAAAGAAGGAGAACGTTTGTCATTTCGGTACTAATATTGTCGGTAAAATAAAATCGTTCTATGTCTTATTTTACATTCACTAAGGATCCTGTCATGTTCTCTGGAACACTTCGCAAAAACCTGGATCTTTTTACTGAGTATAAAGACGCAGACCTCTGGAAGGCTTTAGAGCAGGTAGGCTTATTACATCAAGGAGGTTGGTTTACTATATTTAGTTTAACTGATAGTTATAGTATATGTCAGAGTACATTTACTATTTTTATTAGGACTGTTTTGGTTAACCCGTCTGTAATTCTGTTCGAGGTGCAGCCGAGGACAATATATCTGATGGGTTAACCAAAACTGTCCTAATAAAAAACAGTAAATGTCCGGGACGTGTACTTTAACGAAGTTATACTTCGAATTCGACGAGTTTTTAGGGTTTTCACCAGAAAGTCAACCTTGTTATCTCCAGCTCTTTTGCGTAACCTCGTACACATTATCATGTTAATTTACAAAATTCGCTATAGAATGAACACTTTGTATATGGAGACCTGCTTTAGCACAATTCACTTTGTAGTGACGTGGTTACAGAGCTTGTCTTTGGATAGATAGGTACAGAACTAGAGGTACTATGTTCGAGACCTACCAATGTAACATCGATCTTTTATACACACTTTACAGAATGACAGGTGCAAGATTAGGCGCGGTGACCTAGCACATGTTGATTGCATTGTAACAATGACAAGGTGGGGACAGTGCCATGGAAATGATAAACAAGCTGCGAACAGTTTCTTTCATGAGTAAAATGTTAGCGGACAATTTCTTTCATGGATTAACGGTATGCGGACACTTTCTTTGTGTAAAAGTGTCCCATTAACTAAAAAGGTGTCCGCTAAATGAAATTGAGAGCATGGTTGAAACAATGGGGAAGAGTCGGAAAGGATTAGAACTACTGATATATTTAATGTAAAGAAACATCATTCACTTAGTGCTAAAATCTATACCCGGATCTGGTGAATGATGTTTGTGTTGAACAGTCGATAAGATACGCTGCTGTCTCAACCTTCTTAATTGCCATATACCATACATGTCACCCTTCGATTCGATGAAACAAATGCTAAGGGGTAGTCCTTTGCCAGACATGTTTCACTATGATTCTTTCAAGCCAAAAACGCTTAGCTGATTAATCAACAGAAAGACAAGTAATATATATATATATATATATATATATATATATATATATATATATATATATATATATATATATATATATATATATATATATATATATATATATATATACACACACACACACATATATATGTTTCTATTTTTTCATCAGGTACAGTTAAGCAGTGCAATCGACGAGTTACCTGGAGGACTGGAAACAGAGATGGCTGAATCAGGAACAAATCTGAGTGTTGGTCAGAGACAGCTAGTGTGTCTAGCCAGAGCTATTCTACGAAATAATAAAATACTTATCATAGATGAAGCAACAGCTAATGTAGATCCGAGGTGAGTTACATGAAACATGCAATATGGTTTATAGAAGCTCACCGATCACTTCCTTTATATTCTCTGATAATTGTTACTGGCTTGTCAGTAGTTCATGCATTACTCTTGCATCGCAATGAAAATAATTATCAATGTGAAAACCCAGTAGGCATTATAGAACCAAAATATCTAAGTGAGAAATTCACAGCCATGATTCAATAACATTAAAGTTGACTAGCAAAAAGTGAAATAACACGTCAGTTATATTAGTTATATCGTTGCAAATGAATTAAGATGCTAATATATGAGTGTTGTCCATTGTATCCCAAATCCAGACACGAGAACTGGCTGAAAGACATTCCTGTAGATTTTGCTATGAATAACATCCATCAGTTATATAATGTCCACTTTGGCCCTTCTCGACAGTGAATATCTGACCAGAATTATTCTAGAAACGTTAACCAAGATTTCCTTAATTCGACGAGATTCTTACAATTAAAGATAAGGAAGAACGTATTGACCTATATTCTTGGTCTGTTTTTACAGGACTGACATGCTAATTCAGAAGACGATACGTAGCCGATTCCAACATTGTACAGTACTAACCATTGCCCACCGTCTTAACACTGTCATGGACTCAGATAGAATACTGGTATTAGACGAGGGACGTGTTGTAGAATTTGATGAACCTCATCTACTACTTCAGAACCCAAATGGTCATTTGTACAAATTTGTACAACAGATGGGTGAAGGCGAGGTAAATAAGCTTCACAATGTGGCCTTTGATACTTATCACAAGTGTCATCCAGATGCCAAAACCTTGATTCCAGAAGCTCAGCTACCTTACCTACAGAGATTCATACCAACAACTGCTGCCGAAGTTTTGCTATATGAATCAAGTGTTTAGCCTGGCACCACATCCGTTTTGTTCAATTTAGAAGAACACCACCTTGATTGGCAGATGTTTACTACTAAAATATTGAAGGGAGAGTCCTCGACCAATGACAGTTCAAACTTAAGGCCCTTTTGCGACCAACTAATATAATTGCGGATATATTGCGGATATCACACACACACACACACACACACACCTTTCACCGTGGCTATAGCCCCGGAAAGCCTATCCTTGGCAACAAGAATGCTACAATATTTATAACTACCTTGCGGTCATGTCAAATAAAGGTAGGACACTTCAATATAAATCACACCATAGTCAAAGACTATAGCCGTTGTATGTTAGTACTACTGTCAACAACAGTAGATGCTTATTAGTTAGAGAAGTCATAAAAATCACAAACAGTGATATAATGCTGCTTACTACTTGAAATGGATAAACCATGGTCAACCAAGTGCATACACCACCCTTGGTAGCAAAAATTTTCTCACGACACACTATCCAACCACGATATATTGACATATGGCAGTGTGAGGCATAGACGGGCGTCAAAACTCTATTTGGATCACACACTGACCACTACCCCAGTAGTTGTACATCTACCGTGATGACTACCTACTAATACTTGCTGACCTTACTGTGTATAGTACATATAGGTTCAGGTATCAAAGCAGGTTTCTTTACTCTGCAGACTAGCACCTATAGAAACTCAAAGACAGGATAGAGGGGCGTCGTTAGGTCTTCGGTATATGTTGTGCAGAACGCCATGGTTTACTTTACAATTGTTGTTCAACGAATCGATTATGACATTGACTTTGCTGAGGTGTATTTTGTGGTTTACTTTTTCCCTTTGTAGCACACCGAGCTGATAAAAGATTATCTACCATAAAAGCAATAAATACAAACGTTCCTTGGAGAGAGTTGAACACTATGACAAAGACACTCAGAGCAACGTCATCGATGAAACTTTCAACCAAAGCTAGACTCCAAGATATACCCATCACAATAGACAATTTTAAACTCAGAGTGGTTAGTTTTCGCCATCCCCCGACACTGCCGGTCTGAACACCAGTCGAACTACATTTGATGGCTATGACGACCAGAACGCCACACACAGTGTTGAAAATAAGGATTGTGGTTATTGGAGTGACAAAGAATTCAAGAAATGCCACTTTGTTACGAATCCAACATACCCCATCTGCTCCGTAATCGATGCTAAGGCCAGTGCATATATCTATAGCAACTAGTAATCCTACAACGATAGCAGGTAGACCCCAACCACACATAAAATAAGTAAAGAAAATCTTCTTTCCCTGATTAACGTGTAACAACTTTGTGACAGAACGAAAGGTTCGACACATATCAAAACTTATTATTGCCATCCAACAGAAAGAGGCCATCCAGGTGTAATGAAGACAAGCAGCAAGTGGAAAACAAAGTCGTGGAAATTCATTGATTCCCATTCCAGATAGGAATAGGCCCTGTGCAATTAACAATGATATAACTAGATTTAGAAGAAGTTTCTTCGGGAAAATATGCATTTTCTTGGAAGTACAGTAGATGATTATATGTGCAGAAAGACAAACAACGGATAACGAAGAACAGGCAATTGTTAACCAGATTAACCACCTTTCAATTCGAGCTACTTGATAATCAGACATGGTATTAGCACAGACGTACGCAATAGCATTGGTTACAGAAATATAAAAGTCGCTTGATTCGTATGTTGAATCTCTATAGCGAAACACCAGTGTACCACCTTTGACATTGTACTCTGAAGTATTGAGACATAACAATTGACTTGTATTACATGCAGGGAATAAGTTACCGGTGGAATTGAAAGTGGACTGAACAGATTGATTTAATTCGGTGGTATTGGAATCAAAACCTTTAGTCCACGTATTCTTTTGAATGATTTGTTGAACCCTTGTATGGCCAATACAATTCATTAACATTGGATCGAAAAAGCTTTCCGCTGGACAAAGCAACCTTTTGGTTTGATATTTTGCTTGTGGATTTGTAAACTGCCGTCATTTGTGTTTCACTCAATGTCGGCAAATCAAACAATATCGCCAGGGGATATATGTCTTTCCCATTCCTACGAAATGGTGGAGATCCACCACAACGCCGAATATATGCGCCATTACAATGAGCACAATAAATATTTTTGTAAATTTTCTCTGGTGAGCCAGCTTTAACTAAAGCAAAGTGTGACTTACACATTGCTACGTGGTGTTTAAATATCCCTACGTGTGAATCATTCCCATAAATTGATGAGGCACATGTGTCAATGAAATTGCTGCAGGGCCTAGTAATAGCGGTAGAATTTTACTCTCTGAATTGGCGTGATTCTACACTCTGTAGAATTATGAGCCAATTTTGCGAACTCTACAATCTGCCGAAAATCTAGATTTTCAACTTCAAGGTTTGGGTGGTTTTTATGCATAAATGTCAATGGACACTGCAAAATCGCCTTCCAAATGTCTATATTTGATTCAGTCAGACCATTACATGTTGCACAGAATACAGTACGATATATTATACCATCTGGACCAGTCACAGGTACAATTGTCAGGGAATATTCTGTACCAAGAGAAAGAAAAAGAAACCCAAATATATATAAAGGCGGTGTTCTTGAAGGCGGCGAGTCCGTCGTCCCTATAAAGACCTATGTTTTCTTTACCATATTTTTTGGCTAATTTGTGTAGCATGAATATTCCGACCAGTTCGCATATTTTCAGTACACCAATCACTAATACCACCAAGAGCACCGTTTAACTTGTACTCAAGATCTGTCACTAACTGTGCCGACGTATGAATCGTAGAATCGTCAGCAAACATATCGATTTCACAATTCGAAGTACAAAGTGGCAAATCGAAGTCGCATATGTCGAAGCAGGCGAAAGTGTTTGTTTTTAATGAGCCTCACCTACTACTGCAGAATCTAGATGGACATTTTATATAAATTTGTACAACAGATATGTAAACGGGAGGCAAGTATGCTTCATGACGTTGCCATGGATACTTTTCAGAATTCTCATTTATTCGGAGGATAAAATCAAGATTCAAAATGCTCAAAGATCATATTTAGAACCGAATGATGTGAAAGAGTTGTCGCTATCCAAGCTCCAGGTCTAGCGAAAGCTCATATCAAGCAGGTCCCCATTACAGTACCTACATCTTAAGTCCCCGCACCACATGGCTCACCCCAATCTTTAATGTTCAACTTGTCTTCAGTCACTTTTAGGGATGGAGTATGGACGACCATAGTTTAGTGTTCTTCCACACTTCATCACTGTCTGCTTCACTCACTTGCTAAGGAAATTGGGGTAAGAGTGATGCTCAATGTTACTGTGCCAATGTGTATCATTCTGTGACCCATAGCATGCATATCAATTGATATTACTTTATATTACGAGTTTTGATGCACTTTTTACCAATGTTTGACCATTCTGTTTGGTCTTCACACCAAATAATTATTAAATAGTAAGGAAACAATGGCGTATATATATTTAATGGTTTTAATAAAGAAATAAATTTGTTTACTTTATTGTGAAATAAGACTGATTTTTCTGGAGTAAGATTCATTACAATCGATGCAATAGGTTTTTAATTTGTTTAGATATCTTATCCAAAGACAAACAGACAGACAAACAGACAAACAACTAGAAGTATAACATAACCTCCCTGACAGGAGACAAAATATAAACATGCAATATATGACTGCTTCTGGGGAGTAATGTCTTTGCTCAAACCAAGCAAGAGCAAACTATTTCAGCCCCCTCGATCTTCAGCATTTTCAAGGCCCTACAACTTTGACTAGGCGTAAATTCTGCCCATTTCCATAAGCTAGCCATAAAGGCGACAAAAAAGCTAGCCCATACAGTTCTCGGACTTCATGTAAGCTAGAGTTTCATCATGGTAGTAACCAAAAAAGGGTCTAGACTATATTAATGCACACGTTGAAGCATTCGATCCAGAACAATTCGACCAATGTACTGAATATCTGGTACTCGTGACCTCGTTACATTCATGAATATTAAATGTTCACGTACTGGACTCTCTGGATATAGCTACCTCTAGAGGTACTTAGCGATTTAAAGTACTGATTTTGTGCTATATTGTCAACAACTCACACTGACGAATTTTAAATGAACCACTTGGGGAGTTAACTACGTAAATAAACAAACTTAGGGAGTCATTTCATATGACATCGTTGTTGACAGTTTTTGACAATACATTAGATGAGCAGACTTTACACGATCGTGACCTAGATACTCAATGTCATAGTTGTTACCAGTAGTGTATGATATGGAGGAATTCAAAACGGAATCACAGAAGAATCCTGGAGCAACAGCAAACCATTTATCATGGCTTGTATTTTGGTGAGTATAATTTCATGTGTCATGTGTGTGCCCATGAACATTTGACCCATGGTGGAGCTAAAGGTCATTTACATATTGGCAATAATTTTCGAACACTGTAAGCCTGTTTACAGCGTTTACGGTTTATTCTGGTTAATCTCTCATACAGCACAGTGTACTCTGCTTAAACGATTAAATCATATTCACATTGCTGTGAAATGTCTTCGACCAGGAAAGACATGACAACCGACAATACACAGTGTTGCATGTTTGCTCCGACACAGCAAACAATGTGCAGTATTGTCCAGCCTTGTCTTTTGAGTTAAGGGAACGAGCAGAATGTATGTATGTATGTATGTATGTATGTATGTATGTATGTATGTATGTATGTATGTATGTGTGTGTGTGTGTGTGTGTGTGTGTGTGTGTGTGTGTATGTATGTATGTATGTGTGTGTGTGTGTGTGTGTGTGTGTGTGTGTGTGTTTGTGTTTGTTTGTTCGCTTGTAACACGGTTCCTAGGCTCCCTGTGACTAGATGGCATGATGTATACGTTATCGTTGGAATTCTATAGGCATATGTTTAAGGCAAATTTTTAAATTTACACACTGACATATAAGTGTCACTTACTGAGATGTCATTTATTTCTACCACGACTATTTTGACGTTTATGAACAGCGCATTCCTGGGAATCCATGTTAACAGAGAGATACGTCAATGAGTATATTCCAAAGGTTAACATGGAAATCGTTATTTGGCTGACACACAATATTGATTATATGTCACGAAGGAACACGCTTCAATATGAGGCGATTACACTCAAATACTAAAATCATGGAATGCCATCCCACTACTACTATATTTTTATATGTGCAATCATATTATTATATATGGTATCCCCCCTGCATTCTGGAGATGTACAATTATATGGTACAATCGATCCCATGCATTCGATTTCCTTACAAATAGATGTGGTCTTTGCAAGGAAATCTCACATTGGGCTGTAACCACACTTATAGATACTTATTTAGCCAGCAGCTCTTTACCTTCAGTCTTAATTTGGGGGAGAAAAAGAAGGATCACCATGATCGCTGGTGGGAGGGTGTCGTTGGGTAACCCCTCCCATGGTGAGCACTATTTTTTTTTGAAAATAAGTACATGTAGGACGCCTTTTAGAGGCGTAAAGTTTCAAACCATACACATTATTAAAAGCCATAGAATACCACACGGAGACCAGGAATACGAATAAATAAATAAATAAATAAATAAATAAATAAATAAATAAATTAATAAATTAATAAATTAATAAATAAATAAATAAATGAACAAAAATACTTGATTAAATGTCTGAGTATGTAATAACATGGAGTCATGATGGATGAATGGTTAGCGTGGCCAGCTTGGACTCTTGGAATCCTGGTTCGAGTCCCATCGCTGCCGTTTGTTTCAAGTGGCTAAAGTCGTTGGGCAAGTTTTGAATAACGATTGTGCTTCAGTCAACCCAGCTGTATAATTGGGGACCTGGTAGGATAGAGGTTGCACTGTGAATGCTTCATCATCGGTCAATATTTACCATAGTATCGGGGTAATTAGCGCCTGTTACTATCTCATTCTCTGTCCAACGTGTTTTCTAGAAGCCATGAAACAGAAGTCCTATTACACCGACTACAAGAGAGAAATGACATTCAAAGAATACTTTGTACCTTATTTTATAGCTATTAATTTGACTGATTACCTACCTAATTACAGACCTATACATGTGTGGGTGATAATGTGTATATGGGTGTGTATCATGATGTTTAAAATACCTAGATGTATTAGTTTACAAGTTGAATTAATGCAAAGTTACTGTTCATCTATTCTACATAGGTGGTTAAATCCTCTTTTCAAGTATGGCTATTCAAAGTCACTGGAAGTCGAAGATATGTATGAAACTTTACCAGAAGATTCCGCTGAAAAACTGTCAAATGGCCTTGAAAGGTATGTAGTAAGGTTTCAAAAGGGTATCAAAAAGACTTAGAGGACCCAATACAATAAGTATGCTTTGTAAGTAAAGCCTTCGGTAATTAATTTCATCAAAAGATATAAAGTGTCGTTTATTTTGGTATATTTGCCAATTGAGGGGTGTATCACCATTGATAACAAACCTCATAATATTTGAATACAAATAATAATGTGTGTGGGAACAAATATCTTAACGCTTACAGAAAGCATTCAGTTTACACCTGGTTTATAATGGTCTCAGTTCGTTAGTTGTGATTGATGGATATTGACTTATGAATATTTGACAATGAGAGGCTTAGAGCTTTAAAGTTGGGTAATTAGTGTTGCCCGACTTGCCGTATCAAAATGATCTTTAGCAACTTAACTTTTCGTACTTGTAAGTACAAAATCATATAATTATTTACAAATATGTAATTAATTTAGGGATTGGGAAAAGGAGGGTACCGGTAATTTGCAACTTGCGTTGTCCAACTTGCCTTATCAAAATGATTTCTAGCAAGTTTATGTTTCCTTTTCACTAATTCATATCTATCCGATAATGTAAAAATACAAAATATATATGTACAAATATGCATTTCAATTTTCTTAGAGAATGGAAAAAGGAGGTGAAAAATGAAAATAAAGCGAGTTTAACAAAGGCTATCATTCGTACATTTGGTGTGAAGTTTATGTTTCTTGGAATAACAGTGCTTTTGAAGGTAACAACGCATATCGAATATAATATTTAAATTGTAGAAATAGAATCAACTTGACTGAACGACCTGATGAAGAATCTGCTCTAACGACCTTACAAAATAACCGTTGTGTATGTAGTATAGCCAAGATCCAGACTCACTGACGTTATCCCGACCATATATTTGTGTCATTTTGCAACTCTTGTCATTGTCAACTTAGAGTCAGTAGTCCTATGTGGGTACCAAGTTGTACTCGGTGAAGTGCAATGTCACAAATTAAATTTGTTTTACAATGTCACTGTAGTTCAGGGTGAAGAGCAGTGTCACAAATATTAGAGTCTGGATCCAATTCCCTATTCTCGTATTAGTGCTACTATATCTTATTAGTTGAGTCAAAATAAGATTTTTTTTTTATCTTGTCCAGTGTTTTCTGTATTCTTTCCTGACAACTGTTTTAAGCGATTCCGAACTGTGACTTTAACAATAGTTTGATAATTATATGACTATATGTATACTAAGCCTTTTTCTTGTCATCATCACCCCTGAGTAACATTTATTTCCATCATGTCACTTCCACAGGAAACAATGAAAATCATTTCAGCATTACTGCTTGCACAACTAATTGACTGTTTTGCACCAGATTCTTCAAAAACACAAACCGATGCACTACTGTATGCAGCAGGTATTGCCGTGTGTAGCTTTCTTTTTGTTACGGTTGATCATCCTGGCATTTTCGCTATGCAACGTATTGGGATGCGTATGAGAATTTCATGCTGTTCATTGGTGTACAGGAAAGTAAGTTATCGATGATTATTTTTTATATATTCTAATATCTCCAAATTAGCATATATAAGTGCCTTTGTTGCCTTTCTAGAATGTGACATCTGCCATTGACAAAGTCAGTAATTGAGGAACCTAAGGTGGCCGATGGTTTAGTTAGTGGAAAATGCATTTTTGAAGTAGTTGAAAGGTTTTTGAACATAAAACATTGGTATGACATCAGAAACAGAGGTGAGCCAACGCCAAAAAGTCAATGTTCGAGTTTCACACAATAAACATGGTATGGATGTCTTTATCCTTTAAATGTTAAACACAATAAGGTACATTATTGGGCATTGAGTCGTCGACTGTAGCCAGTCCGGTTAATTATTTCTGGACATGCTAACATGTACTGCTTTAAATACTCTGACTTCAAGGGGAGATATAGACATTTATGATATCGAAACTCATCGATTATTCAAGATAATGCTGGCAGTCATGGAAATAATATTTTGTCTTCAACACAGCGACAAATAGGCATGTATAAAAGTCCATTTGCTTTAATCTTGTTACAGGCATTAAAACTGAGCCACATTGCCATGAGACAAACAACAACTGGACAAATAGTAAATCTACTCTCTAATGATGTTAACAAGTTGGATGAGGTAGGTTTTTATTTGCTCATAGACCATGGGAGAGTACATACATTTATATATACATACATACATACATATATACACACATACATACATACATACATACGTACGTACGTACATATACATACATGCACACATACACACACACAGATATATATATATATATATATACAGACAGTCCCACAGACAGACAGACAGACAGACAGACAGACAGACAGACAGAACTAAAACAAATTTCAATGCCAGACCTAGGTAAACATCGAAAATAGATCACATGTTGCATATGTGTGTATGCTAAGTTAAACATTTGTTTTCGTAATATGTCTTCTGTAATTTAATATCCATGTTTGCTTCTCAGCTCCCCTCGTTCTTACACTACGTGTGGATAGGACCTCTTGAATGTGTTGCTGTACTTGTGATACTGTGGCGGCAGATTGGTCCATCCTGCCTTGCTGGCTTTGTAGTGCTATTCATTTTGTTACCATTCCAGATTATCATGGGCAAAGTATATTCAAAACTTAGGTGAGGAGCAATATCGTTAAAACAGTACATATTACTGACCCGATACAAAAGATTGGTCAATGAAACAAACTGTTTCTGTCCCTACACAGATTTGTAAGATTCGTTGTTGACATAAACCTTTTCTCTTAACCAAGAGTGAGGCTAAGTACGAGCCCTTTTCAATTTTAAGGAATTTTCATTTATTTCTCAAGACAAAGCATCGACATAAGGCAGTTGCCATTTGGGAAATCTACTTGCCTCTAAGAATTCTTCTCTCTGTTATTAAGATTACATTCCAGTTATATTATTACGTCAATGGCAACTTTACGACTTGTCTTTGTAGACAGAAGACAGCTGTACAGACAGACCAGAGAGTTAGAATTATGAATGAAATTATCTCAGGAATGAGGGTTATCAAAATGTACACCTGGGAGAAGTCTTTTAGTGACCTTATACGAAGAGTTCGAAGGTGAGTTTTTACCAGCTGCTGTTATATTGAATCAACATGATCATTATAATTAGTTTGCATGGAAATGTGTAGACATTAGTGTGTTTATTTCATCCGGTACGGAGTGAAGTTTTCAAAAGACTTGCTCTACTCTTTGTCTTATAAGAATCGAGATATTAATTACCGAATAGTCAGTTACACAGGGAGAAAGTAAAATCTCACAGAATACAGCAAGACTCACGCACAATAGCAAAGGAGAGTTGGTTCGTTTTCCTCCCAACTGAACTCAAACTCCAAATCTAACAATTCACTCAAAATTTCAACTATTTAAAACTCGCAAGGATTTTCTCTAGGTTTTTTTGTATGCTACTCAACGGATAGCATTTGCCACGTGATTATTCCATAAATATATAATAGAATTGGATCCACATATAAAGTTATGTAAATCTTTTATCCTAATTAATATAAAGGTGTTATCAGTTTGGTATGTTTATCCAAAACTAGCCCCTAGACCACAAGACGAATGTATGATTCAAATTGACAAACATAGTATTTATAGACTTGATACAAAGAATTAAGTAAATTGACTCTATAACAACTTGTGAACGTCCACTATTGTGTAATATGCGATTCAAATTTCTACGTCACTGAGCATAATATTCACCCTCCATCACAGTTTTATATATGTAATATAAGACTGTATACCGCTATATCTCGTCTGAAGTGTCCATCAACAGCACTGAAATGTTGAATCAGCAACAATACTAATAGTCAAAAGTCAATTATGTTGCTTTGATATTTTGCCTTCACAGGAGAGAATGCAAGTACGTTGGTAAAACTGGGAAGTATTCAGCAATTAACTTTGGTGGTACAGAATGCATGCAATTGGTCATTATGCTATTAATTTGTATGGCTATTTCATTAAATGGAGGCGTTCTCTCACCGAAAATAGTTTTCCCAGTGTATATACTTATATACCATGCAAGGATTGCAACTACCATAATAATGACAATTGGAGTACGGGACTTGGTGCAAGCACTAGTTTCTACTTCAAGAATTCAGGTTTGTTCTATCATTCCATTTTGAATATGGGAAATAAAGCATAATGATTATTAATACACCCACTACTGTTTCCTAGGCTTGGCATGAATTTAGATAGGTCAAGGTATTTTTGGGAAAACTATAGAACTTTCTTTGCTATGGTAAACTGTTCAATATATCATTGAAAACTATGTCTATTTTCAACACTACTATAATATTATTTGCCCTCCTAGCAAATCATAGTTCAATATTAAAGGATCACCTAGTAACACGTAAAGGGTCAAGGTCACTCAAAGGGCTTCCTAACGGTAAACCCTTACTCACTGCATGGCTAGCAAAAATGCTCGTAGATAAACTAACCTAACACAATGTACCTATGTACCTAACAAAATGGGTACACAATCTCAGAGTGCCTTGCAAGACAATGGACCTTTCTCCTCAGAAAGTGAACATTGCATTGACCGAATATAGAAACGTCAAATTGTAACTCTCATAGAAGAATATCCACGGCAATACCTTTTCTTACTGGTTATGTATTTCGCCCAACTCCTAACATTATAGAAACAATCCTTGTGAATCCTTAGGCCTTTGTATATATTCTTTCAAACACAAGCATAACCTGTTTTTCTTCAAATGGATCATCAATTTTCACTCAAAACAGTATTTAATGGCCAGGTTTTGGTATTCCTCACAACATCTGAGGAATGTCACTGGTGTATTGTGAGCTGTTAAGAAAGTAACTTCCTGAAACTGTAATTAAAAAAAATATTTCAAAAAAGAAAACGTTGAAGTGAAATATGAAAGGTATGTGCATATGTGGACTGTTGATAAAATTTGTAATAGCTTAAAAATATATCTCGCTCTAGTCTGTGTATTATTTTATATCAAGAAGATATTTACTCCATCCTTATTACAGAAATTCCTTTTACTTGATGAGTTGGATGAGTCAACTGTTGGAAAGGATATCAGTTTACGACCCAAAGCTAGTGATTGTGAAGTGAGTGCTCGTGACATCACAGGAAGTTGGGACACAGTGAGTAATCAGTGATGCAACGTTTGTGTCTATTGCCGAAATAATTTGAAAATATGGAACAGCGTTTAAGTATTATCTAATACATGCAGTGTTCAATACCGCAAACTACATATAAAAATAAAACCTGTTCTTGCATTAAGGCCACACGACATATTGAATTTATGGGACTGTAATGCATTTGTGTAACGTGAAAAAAATTAATTTAACCTTAGTAACTATTAATAAAGTTAATATTTTAAAAACGTTTAAAAAAAATATTTATAACACTATGTATGTTCATCATGGAAGCACTATGATTCATACACAAGTACTCTTCTTCCACTTTTGATTGAGAAACAGACATGTTTCGAACAATTAAATCACTAGTCCTCTAACTGGACCTGACAGAGTGATCCAAATTTGCTGGAGGTGTTGAGTAACCAGCGGTGTGAAAATCAAGCAATCAATATATGTAAATTCAGGTACTTGTCATTTATGTACATCTAACTGTCCATCTGTGATAGTGTCACTGCAGGTTGGTGGAATGCCATATTTTCCCACATTTGCATTAAGTCTGGTTACTAAACACCTCAAGCAAATTTGGATCATTCTGTCATATCCAGTTAGACACTGAAGGGCAAGTTATTGTCCAAACATGTTTGTTTCTCAATCAAAAATGGAAGGCGAGAAATCGTGTATGGATTTATATTTATATTTATATTTTCCATCATTCGATAAGTCTATTATTTAAATTCATTGATAGTTCCATAACATGAACTGTTTCCAAAACGTTATATATGTTTGTGTGCTGTGAAATAACTGTCTGATATATTGCTCATACAAGGGTTCCATTGAAAATTGGTGTTTATGTGGTAAGTGTAAAGGAAAAAAAATCATCTAAATTTCTTTACCAGACTCAAGTTAGTCCGACTTTGAAAGATATCACTTTTGAAGTAAAACCTGGACAACTAATGGCTGTCATTGGTCCAGTCGGCTCAGGAAAGGTAAGGTAATCCCTTGGTGATGTTTAATGATTTAAGTTTCAGATAATTTTACGGATAATCCTCGGTCTTCATTCTCAAAGATATTCAAGATGTATTCCTTAGACAAACCTTGACAGTTCTCACAGTTTACCTTGCAGACCTTATGTAGCAAACAATGGATTACATTTTCGAATTATACCGAGTGCTGATATTGTTCAGGGTAGCTGTTTTGAGTAGTGGGAATCGTATTGTGTTACCTTGCAATTTTAATCAGTATGCAACATACATACAATCTACACAGTTTATGTTATCAACTGTTAATTTTTGCATTTAGCCCACATTGTCGAAAATGTGTTATTCGCCTTACTGTACAAATACTATTCATATCTTTACAGTCATCCCTTCTCATGACTTTACTTGGGGAGATGCCTGTTACAAATGGCAACGTACAGGTCAAAGGTAAAGTAGCTTATGCATCCCAGCAGCCTTGGGTATTCTCAGCATCTCTCAGACAAAATATATTGTTTGGTATGGACTATGATAAGAAGAAATATGACAAGGTTATCGAGTTATGTGCGCTTAAAAGGGTAAGTATTTTAATGACGCTTATTTCCGCTTATTTCTTGTACAAAGTATTCAATATTCCAATACTGGGTTGCAGGAATCTTTGATTTGCAAGTCGTTCTCTAGAATTGAATATTTGACCATGTTATTAATATTATATACTTATTGCCTTGACATTTATTACCATGAGGGCTGTTATGTAGCAATTATTTCCTGAAGCCGAAAGCCAAGGGAAAAAGTTGCTATGTAACAGCAGGAGGAGTAATATGACGTCAATTAGTGCCCAAATTAGGCCAGGCAATATGTGTTTGATAACACATCACATTCTCAGACACATGTTCCTTCTATGTTCAAAAGAAATCCCCGATAACTTGACTTTCGTGATACCTGAATATTGCCCTCGGGAAAACAATGTCTATGTCACTATATCGGTTATCATAGGCCATACATTACTGTAGGGTACGTTGTAAGCCAAACACCGAAGGCTATATAAACATGAGATGGGTTTGAAAACAACTTGTTGGGACAGAAAAATGCTATTGGAACAATCAATCTCTCTGAAAACGACATCATTTCCCAAACACTACAGTTGTGATACAATGCCATTGGGGCTATTTTGTCGATGAGGATTGGACAATAGCTTGAATACACATTTTAAATCGTTAGTTGGAGGAACAAAGCAAAACACAAACTATTGTAATGAAAGCATTTTACGAAAGAGACATGTATATTCACTTTGAAGTGACCTAATGTGGCAAAACTATTAATAGAATTATACTATACCATTAATCGTCCATCTCCATGTGCTATCAGGATATCAAAGTTCTACCAGATGGAGACCTTACCATGGTTGGAGAACGAGGTGTGACTTTAAGTGGAGGTCAAAGAGCAAGGGTCAATCTAGCGAGAGCTGTATATTCAGATGCTGACATTTTTCTCCTTGATGATCCACTCAGTGCTGTAGACGCTGCTGTAGGAAGACATCTTTTTAATAAGTAAGACAATTCTAGAATAATAAAATCCAATCTTTTGCTGGAAGATAGATCTGGAAAATGAAACTATAGGACTGTTAATGAATATTAAAGTTACTAGTGTTTTATTTACCAGTCCCTGTGTGCTGTCATTAAAGGGTAATGTTGTAACCAGGTCTTAAAACTATCTATACTAACAATTGTGGCAATGTCAAGAATTCTTGGTGCACACGAAAAGTCAGAGATATGGAACCTTTTGACGCTCAGTTTCATATTAGGTCACCTATCCAGCAAAACCTTCTATACTAATAACTCATCTACAATAATCCTTTGACTTTCAGGTGTATTCTTGGTCACTTGTCCAGTAAATGTTGTATACTAATAACTCATCAACTCCAGTATCTGAGAGCAGTGGGTGATATTCTTATACTGAAACAGGTAAAAAAATACTCAATGATCAAATATGCATCAATTAAAAGTAGTTGATAAATGTGAGAAGGAAGAAAGTCTTGAAAGCAGAACGAATGGTATAAACCCTATAAAAGGTTTGATGCAATCTTGCGAATGCATGCAGTGTGTACAAGCACAATGCAGTGACATCTCAAGTTTGAGATTGTGTTATGTAATATATGTAGACACCAATTTGGTAGTTCCGTATTTGTATGATGAAGGTCAGCACACCTCAGATTATTAATTATTATTTGCAATAATTCACAAGTTCAGCCAATGAGGGTAATTGTTCCGAATTCCACACATTCCCTTGATACATGGGACTTAGCACTTATCCTTCATTTGGCGAATAGAGTTGGCTTGAAAACACAATAGGTTTACGGTTCCGTTAAAGACTCTGCTAGATCATACACCTTAAAGCATTGTGAATGGCTCTGTTGGTTTATTAGTTAAGGCTCCGTGGAATCTAAGTATCATCCTCGGTGAAAAGCTAATATTGACTGTGATTCTATATCAGATTAATCTGGACTAATCTGGACTTTCAATGATTATTGAACATAAGAATAGTTTCTAGAAGTTTATATTTGATTTCATCAATATCAATTTTAGGGATTTATCGTTTGATATCCTATTGGACTATGTACATTATGGCTTTGAGAGCAATTTGGCAACGGATGGGTGATTCTAATGTATAGACAGTAACCTGCTCTAGGATATTAGATCAAAACGGGACGTGTAAATCTGTAAATATGTAACTAATAGAAAGAAAGTATTGCAGAGGACAGTAGACATTCAAAAGCTGCAGCAATAATTTCTACAATATTGCGTCTTACAACAACTCAATTTCGATAACAATTCAACTTTTTATGATGTTAATTTTCAGGGGACGATGGTGGGGCATGGGTCGTATGATGAATTATTAGCGAGTGGCGTCGATTTTGCATGTTTACTGAAAAGAGATGGAGATGAAAGCCCCCAGAAGAAACTACGCTCTTCAAAAGATTCTTCCACAGATTTTATTAAGAGAAGCAAGTCAGAAGTTAGTTATTCAGGCATAAGCGCTTCTATGCATTCTGTAGCATCAATTGATTCAGAACTGGTAAGTTGTCCATTTTAATCACAACCCGTCTCAATGTCAACGTAGTAAAATACAACATTCCTTGAATCTACAGTGACGTTATTAATAACTTGGGCAGTTAGATGTACACAGCTGACAAGTGCTTTCACACCTGAATTTAAATATTTGACCTTTTGTCACCTCCAGTCTGTTCGACACCTCAGTCAAAATTTGGATCATTCTCTAATATCCAGTTGAGACACACTGATAGCAGGAGGGCTTGATTTTTTCGACACTTGCCCGTTTCCCAACTGAACATGAGAGAAGAGAATCAGTGTGTGATTATTTGATGCTTAAAGTAGATACGTTTAGAGGCACAGTTCATAATTCTTTCGGCTTTCCATGTGTGTTCTTACTTCATACGTAAATCCATTTAGATTCTTTATAGGAAATGCTCCTTCATCAATAAATACTTGTATCAATCAAAATATAGCTCATTATGTAGGTTTGTATTACAATGTGTTATTCTGGTTACCTTATAGCCAGGGGAGGCTGTTACTAAGCAACAAGAAGAAGATAGATCAGTTGGTTATGTAGAATGGAATGTCTACAAATCCTACTTTAAGGCTGGTTGTGGTTTGTGTGGTTTTATAATGCTTGTAGCTGTTTATCTTGTCACACAGGTTAGTCATATTGACATTTGAATATTTTGATAGAAACCGACTACGGGATATTTTTTTTTAAATGCTACACTATTAACTTAGGTGTGCATAACTGTAATACTGCAATATTCGGTACATCGTGAGGTTTAGTAACATATTATGAAGGTATGTGTAATGTGCTTGTGTCTGTCATTTGCACATGTGTACGCTATTATTTAAATAGTGGATTTTATAACTCCCGTTACGTAGGGCGATTATCATTGTATGTGATTGGTAGCAATCGTACCGAACGTTTCTACATTTCAAGATATCCATTGTATGATAATATTGCCTTTAGTCTTGAAACAAATAATAATTATCCAGAGGACTCAATCTAGAAATACTATGACAGAACCTCATGACGCGCGAGTGCAAGTGTGGCATACTCCGGGTACTTACACATGTTCTTGTAGTGTTCTCTGCCACCATACTTTCACGAGAGTTGCTAGTGAAACTGTAGCAGAAAATGCTACAAGCATGAGTGGGAATACCCCTGTCTGGAACTCATGCGGCATGGGGTTATGTTATTATTACATATGTTATATGAAACAACAATTATCTGTACAAATTACATTGTACGATCACGCGCTTTCATGGTCATTGAATGACCTTGTCCTTGTTTGCATAACATCTGCACATGGGGATGCAATGTTTTTTTCGGTATTGCACTGCACGACAGATACCTCTAGACGTATACGCGCGCACCGGTGCATGTAATCTCTGGCACATATGTACTTTTTCCCTGTCTAAAGATTTATATTTATATTGGTTTCTCTTTTCTACCTACAGGGAATGTTAATAATGTCAGACTTTTGGTTATCAATATGGGCCACCAATGAAGAAAGAAACCACGCAGCTCTAGCTTTAGCTGTGTTTTCTAACAGTACTAACCAGGTAAATGTATAATCATTGGACTCCACAATCTTTTGATCTAGCTTTTCATTATGACATCTGAACGGATCGAGACAAACGGATGAAGGCTTCACTATTTGGAAAAAACCTGTGATATTGTACCATACTTTGTAATTTTCATAACTTAATTAATAATCACAAGACCATGGCAGTCATGGCCAAATGAAAACAAGATTTTAAAGAACTTCAGTGATTTTAAGATGTGACCAGCCACACCACCTTTGGGTCAATCAATTCATGTACGGCAATAACCTCCTCATTGCACTCTTCCACAAGCCTTGGGTAAGTGACTGCTGGTAGAATGATTTTGGTTTTAAAGCCGTTTAGTGAAAATACTCACACTAATTAGGGAGAACTTTGGAGTAGAGAGGTGTACACTGTTGTTGCTGTCTTACGAATTTCACGTCAACAGAACATGAGAAAATATTTGTGAGATCTGATTTTCTCCTGCTTTCTTATTTCATCTCGGTCTTAGACGATTTATTCAGAAGGTGTGGACTTGCTAGACTTCGATACAAAAACCAGTATCTTGACATATACTGCCATGGTCGTTGGTGTATTTATTTTTGGACTTGTCAGGGCCATATATTTGTTCAGGGTGTGTGTTACTGCGTCAAAAAACTTACACAACAGAATGTTTGCGGCAATAATCCGAACTCCTATCTACTTTTTTGACACGAATCCAGTCGGTAAGTTACTTTTTGGATTGTTGCTCGATGAGTTCATGTCTATTATTGAAAGGAAAACTAATTTTGTTTTTGAGCTTTCCTCAGAAATATGTTATTATCCAGTAAAATGCCAACAGTTGTTTTTATTAAATGCATATTCATTAAATGCATATTCATATTAGTCATCTAGGTAATAATCACTTAGGAGTAATGAATACGCAATGTTCATCTGCTACATATTCATATCTGCTAAGACCCATGAGGTAACAATGTACCACTTCTACATAGATACATAGTTACATTCTGACAGTTAGGCCCTCCTGCGCCTCTGACGTCAGCTCTGAATGGATTCCAGGTCGAGCGCCTAAACACAATAATCCTAGTATGAAACGTCGGGTACTGGGTTGTACTTGATGTCATTTTCCTTCCAATGAAAGTCACGTCTTCTTTCAAATGTTCGGATTGTTGCTGTAGTAACAATACTTGGTGGAAGTATGTTCCATGTGTTGACTGATCTGTTGATGAAAAGTGTCCGTTTTGGTATGTTCTTTGAAAATTTTGTATTTGTGTCCCCTCGTGTTATTTGTGTTGAATTTGATGAAGTCTGCGACCTGGGTGTCCTATCTATCATATCTCCTCGTAGCCTATGGTATTTAATTATTGGTAATTGTAGTTTCTGCCATCTTTCTGGATATGAAAGTTCTTTGAAACCTTGTATCAATATGGTTGCTTGGCGTTTAACTCCCTCTATATCAACCGTGTCGTTTTTTATGTAGTGGTGACAATATAGGGTTAGTGTATTGATGTGAGGTCTTACTAGAACTTCAAAGTTGTACAGCAACAGGATAGTAACTGAGTCTAAGTGTGCATAAGTTTTTTTTTCTGATGAGGCCCATAGTTGAGTTTGCTTTCTTAATTGTTGGTGAGATATGGCTTGCAAATGAAAGATCCTCGTCTATTGAAACTCATATATCTTTTTCTCTATAATTGTTTTAACACTTGCTTTGTATTAACCATGGTATAACACTGTATTTATCTGGGTGACACATTGATAAAGAGTAGCTCGTCCATTCTTTCATAATTTGTTGATGTCTGCCTGCAAGTTGTCGCAGTCCTCTTCTTTTGATATACGCTTGAATGTTTTAGAGTCACCCGCAAACAAAAATACATCATAATTATTGGCAGTATCTGGTAGACTGTTAATGTAGATAATGAACAAGATGGGTCCCAAGACTGACAACTGGGGAATACCACTGAGTACGTCCTTCAAAATTGATGACTCACTATTAACTATCACTGTGTTTTCTGTCTCGCGATAGTATTCTAAAACGTTCAAAAGCCTACCATGTGGTACTTTGTCAAACGCTTTCATGAAGTCACAGAACACAACATCTACACTGCCATTATTGTCCAGAGCTAGTTTCTGTCCGTATATCAAGAACCTTGGTTAACTGTATGTAGAACTGTTGATCTGCCACTGATGAAGCCAAATTGTTTATTACTGAAAATTAAAGATGGTTTAAATGCATATATTATGCGAGTGAGTTTCTGATGGTAGTTTCCATTATCTTGCAAACAATGCTGGAGAGGCTGACTAGTTTCTAGTTCCCTGCAAATATCTTCCCTTACTTTTTGAATCTTGCTGTAATGTTTGCACATTTCCAGTTCTTCGGTATCATAGCAGTATTTATTGATCAGAGTATTGAACAATATTGTTAATGGTTTTCATATTGTCTCAAAAGGTTCATAGAGTACTCTGCGATGTATTTGGAATAAAAACTGCTAGAATAAAAGAAGTGAAACGGTATTCTCAATTTGATTTTTCGTGGCAATCTGGTGAAATGTATGTGATGGGAAATCATCAAATGACTCTCAAGAACTAAATGTTTATGACAATATCGTTAACTCGTACTCTCCTAAAAACATTGTGGTCTCCTCAAACAGGTCGAATTTTAAACAGATTCTCTAGAGATACAGGATACATGGATGAAGTGCTGCCGTTGACATTATTCAACTTTATTCAGGTATGACATCATCACTCAAGAATATTTGACAAACTGTTTGAGAAAAAAAACAGTCCTTTTGAATTGTGTAACTGTCAAATTCTTTTCAGTAATACGTGTATGTATAATAAATTGGAAGAACAAAGTGTTTTTCAGTTTATACTTGTTTTAAATCATTATTAGATGTTTCACAGCATGGACTTGTGCAGATAGGTTTGACGAATGAACAGAGACTAGTAAAATAACTACAGACAAATTCCAGGTCATTTGACTATATGGTAAAACAACGCGCGAAATTTGACATTCTGTGATTAATCAATATAAGCCTGATATATAAACGTCTAATGAATGAAAGTTGAGATAAAACATATGACATTGGCATGTCATTTGACCACATGCTGTGAATAGTCAATAAAACTGACAGGGCGACCGTTTACCACATACTGTTGATCACCATATGTTTTGTATGTCAATATCGATGTTAATAATTAATACATAATAAGTATCAATCACAATAATAGTCATAATGCACGTCCCGCGACCTAATCTAGTCAATGGATAGTATGATTCAATCTGAATGTCCCTTTTTGTCATTTCAGTGTGGATTTCAAATTCCCTGTCTAGTCATTGTAGTAGGTGTTATAAACCCATGGATGTTTATACCAACCGTACCACTGGTAATACTATTTATGTATCTCAGGAAATATTATCTTGCAACATCAAGAGAAATAAAGAGGTTGGAGGGAGTCGGTAAGTTGATATATCCTTCATGGCTTTAGAATAACAAGTGACTTGTGTTGGTTAATGCCGAATTCATATAATTGATGTGGCTCTTATACATTAATAAACGTACTATATTTCAGAGATCAAAAGTAACAGTGAGTTTTTTGTGTGGACTCACTGTAAATTTCTCCTTTCCCAACTTTGTAAATTTCTACCATTACTTTCCTTTCATTGTAGCACGTAGTCCAGTCTTTTCCCATCTATCAGCATCTCTACAAGGACTATGTACCATACGTGCTTTTAACGCAGAAACTGTATTTGTACAAGAATTTGATTCTCACCAAGATCTGCACACTGAAGGATGGTTTCTGTTTTTGGCGTGTAGTCGATGGTTTTCCATGCGTATTGATTTTCTGTGTGCTTGCTTTACGACAGCAGTAGCCTTCTCTTGTGTTTTGGCGGAGGACAGTAAGTTCAACACTTTCTGTACATATTCATATTCATATTCAGGTTCAATATTTCTATACATACTCATATTGACTTTGGATATTTGTCAAAAATCATCTCGTGAAGAATCAGAAATGTCACATATGGCACTTAAAGGATAGTTCCTCTGTAGGTCTGACAAATCATTTGCATTACTTTAGGGATAATTAATCACTAGTTTTATTCTTAGCCGATTATCCTACTGTTGTGTTGTGTTGTGTTGTGTTGTGTTGTGTTGTGTTGTGTTGTGTTGTGTTGTGTTGTGTTGTGTCGTGTCGTGTCGTGTCATGTGTGTCGTGTCGTGTCGTGTTGTGTCGTGTCCTGTTCTATAGAATTAACCCCCCTGCTCTGGGTTCTGTTCTATAAAATTACCCAATAGCCCCCTGCTCTAGGGATGGTATACTCCTTGGTTTTATCAGTTCATGATACACAAATGTGTTTATAAATAATTAGGAAATGTTCACGATTTACGTGCCTTTGAATCTGTACTTATCAATATAGAAATTATACATAATATGCATATCTGCTATACCAAATGATATTTATATATAATCCCATGAAATCAGTGTTGTTAGTCAATATCCATATGCTCCGAGTATATGATTCCACGGACTAATACAAATTAAAGCCGGTAGGCTCATACGAGGAGCATTATGACGTAAAAGTAACAATTATTTGATGGGATTATATGTTTATCACATAACTCAAGTATTCCCCCCCCCCCCGTAGTCTTCTAATATTTTAAATCGAATTTTACGAATACTGCATCATTTCATCGAACTAGATTCTTCATAGTGTATTAAAAAATGGCGCCCAACGGCTATGCAAATTACGTAATCGCGTGACCTGTCGCGAGGTCAAACTTACCTCCATGTACACAGTAGACTGTGCATGCTGTGATTTCTCAACCAAAATTATTGCTTAAATTAAACCTTGCGATATACATGTAATATCAAATTTAAGTAGAATTTGTCAGAATACGACTTTTGTTCCGTAATTTTAATCATATTTGCTTGGGACGTGTAAGCTCTGAGCTCTGATCTCGACGGCAATTCGGAAGTAAGCTTCCCGGCTGCTACATCGATACAGTAATCTGCATGATTTTTAGATACAATAAAAATTATCGAATAAAAATAAAAGTACCTGTACATATCAAACTCATGCCACCCAAGGATATATGTAATGTTATGTGTGCACTTACGTTTAGAAAGCACGTAATTATTACGATAACTTGATCTTAACGTCGGACTGGCAGGAACGCTCGAACAGGAGGGAGAAAAATAATTTGGTAAAACGGGTGATATTGGTTTTGATCTGCCCTGTTTGACGTCACGCAGATGAAGATTGCACGGATTTTCTGTGATAAGATAAGATAAGATATGATATGATATGATATGATATGATATGATATGATATATGATATGACATATGATATGATATGATATGATATAGTATTATGATGTATTCTAATAGGAATAAATGGCGGATTAGTTGGTTTGTCATTAACTTACTCTCTTACGTTGATGGGACTGGTTCAGTGGTGGACACTACGAAGTGCTGAAGTTGAAAATCAGGTACAGTAACTAAACCAAGCCAAACAATTGTTATCACTCGCATTGCAGGAGCAATTTTATTGATAGACCGGTTGATTGTTATCTGCTAAAAGGTACATATTATTAGAAATGTTATATTACATGGCTTTGCTGACTGAGGTCGTACAGCAGAAGGACCCGAATGTAGGGGAGCCTGTTACAACTGATACATACATACATACATACATACATACATACATACATACATACATACATATACATACATACATATAAACATACATACATACATACATACATACATACATACATACATACATACATACATACATTACACACATATAGTCATGTACACACACATGCTAAAATTGACAACGCCTTATGAATTTACACTTTTGCTGACGGTGGTTTTACTCTCCCTTCTTCACACAGATGACATCTGTTGAAAGAGTGTTATCTTACAGCAACATTCCTCCTGAAGCTCCATTAGAAACAGATACCAAACCAGACCCATGTTGGCCAAAGAATGGTGCAATTACCATGGAGGGCGCACACTTTAAATATTGTGAAGACATGCAATATGTACTTGAAGATATATATCTGCATATCACATCACAAGAAAAGGTTAACACAATCATATACCTTCTTTTTAACGAGGATGTGCATCTTAGGTTCAGATAAACTGAGAGATTGAATTGTCTTAGTAAACTGTTAGTGATCGTCTCACTATGAAATGCCATAACATTTTACCAAATGGCCTCACCTCTTCCTACACACATTTATAGTCAGCAAGAACCCTACTCTATATATCTTCCCTCCCCTACTTTACCCTCAGGTAATGCTACAACATGTTGTATTCTGTGAATTTGTGTTTCACTACATTTTTCTGATATTATGGGCATTAATTTGGTGCCAAGATAATGTAAAAAGGAAGGACAAAACTCGAAGAGGTACATTATTTTGGTAATGAACTATTCTTATACCACACCATACGACGTGTAGTTCCAAACTATTATATATATAAGTCACTATGTTACAATATATTTTCCTGCAGGTTCGAACTTGTCTTCCACCGGTACACTTGGTAGCCGTCACATGCGTAATTGATACCTGCATTCATGTAATTTACTTCAGTAAAGACATTTTTATTGGAAACATTTATCGATTTACAAATTAACGTATTTTCGGAGTAGTGAAATATCTTTTGTATTTTGCTATTCATATCTGCTGTAGTTGACTTGCAGTTTCCTTTTAGGTTGGCATTGTAGGAAGAACAGGTGCTGGTAAAAGTTCCCTTGTTTCCATGTTATTTCGTATGTCTGAACCTCAAGGTGTTATAATGATTGATGACGTGGACATCTGTGAAATCGGTTTACACGATTTAAGAAGTAACATATCAATAATTCCACAGGTATGTACAATTCGTATTTATAGGAAGTAGAATACACTGCAGCTGTAAGTTACATTATTGCCGAGGAAGTCTATCTTGAGACACTTCTCTGCAGTATTTTTTCGATGGATCTCTTGATAACACCTAACACTGATAAGGAGTCATTATGTATACCCCAAAATATTATATTGTATAGAACCGGTTGGTTATTTAATACAATCGATCAATATTTGTGTTCAGTCTTTTCATCCATGCAAGGAATTGTGTCAGTGTTAGCTGAAGGATAGATGCACTAAACCATTTTCCGAATGTGACTGAAAAAGCAACGGGGATGCATATGTAACGAATATGGCGTGACACAATTGTTGTGTGCATTCATTCATTCATCCATCCATCCATCCATTCATTCATTCATTCATTCATTCATTCATTCATTCATTCATCCATTCATTCATTCATTCATTCATTCATTCATTCATTCATTCCTTTCTTTCTTTCTTTCACATACGTTAGAGTAGAATATCATAAAAACCTACAGATATTTAGATAAAATAAAGATGTGTGTTTTACTTTCTTTCACCAAGGATCCTGTTATGTTCATTGGAACTCTCCGTAAAAACTTGGATCCATTTACTGAACACCAGGACACTGACCTCTGGAAGGTTTTAGAACAGGTAAGTTACACTTAGGAGACTAATAGATTCAAGAACAGTTTCAAGCAAATATAGCTCAATTTAATAGTATTGGTAAAAATGTGTAGCGGTTAAGATCCATAAGCTAGACGGTAGCATTTTTTGTGTGAAATTTATTACAAATATCGACAATATTTATTACAATTGTCGTTCACAGAATTTATTAGAAATGTCGTCAGTTTATTACAAATATTGGCAGGTCAGTACAACTGTCTGTTGTACAAAACCCATTCTAAGTGCAAATCCTTTGTCAAATATTTTTCACAACGATTCTTCAAACTATTTTGTAACGAATAAAATATAAGTAAGCCAATCATTGAAAAAAAATGTTTGAAAATACAGTTATATATTTTTCTGTCATCAGGTGCAATTAAGCAGTGCAATAGATGAATTACCTGGAGGACTGGAAACAGAGATCGCGGAGTCAGGAACAAATCTGAGTGTTGGTCAGAGACAGTTAGTGTGTCTAGCCAGAGCTATTCTACGAAATAATAAAATACTTATCATAGATGAAGCAACAGCTTATGTAGATCCTAGGTGAGTCTCTAAATCATCTTCATTGAAAAACTTTCTATGTACCTAAGGCATACACAAGTTTTTTTTCCCAATTTAGTAAGTATGATCGAAACACGTAGTTATAACATTGCCAAAAATGTGAGAACAGTTCCTGTTGCAAAATAGACAGTGTAATGAATTACCAAGAAACATAACATGGAGTTAAAAATAAAACGGTAAAATGAGATAGTTTTTAAAAGTGTTTCATTTATTCATCATGATATTTCACATAACTCAAAAACCTGTAATGCATAAAGATTCCATTCTATTATCGACTCCTGCACGTAATATATGGGGCAATGGTAAAAATTGTAATTTGTTTGTAAGTATATTTTACCTGTCTGTACTATGGCGATATCTACCATAGGTCCATAGACATAAAAATACCGCCAATGACACTGTAACACAACTGTACAGTTTTAAACACAAAGTATGTATCCAATGTAGGAGTTCATTTGCTGAATGTTTATCCAGTTAACTATCCAGCCCTGTTGTTACCTTTACCATACACATCATCACTGTGATGTTGCTATAGGAGTGGGCTTGTTGCTAGAATATTTGCATACATTTGTGAATGTTTGTTTGCTTTGCTATGAAACCCAGTTGTTATTGTTGCTATATTCACCATCGTTTGGCCGTTGCTATGGGCGTGGTCTTGTTGCTCAGGACATTTGCATACATTTTTTGAATGTTTACTCACTTGCCAACCAGATAATGTTTTTTTAATCAAAATATACTGGCATTTGGTTGTTGCTAAGGGCATGATCATTGTTGCTACGACATTATGTCAAAATTTTAAAACAACATCTGTAGAATAACATAGCTGGTATCAACTCACCAAATTTCAGCCCCACAGACCACGTACTTTTTGAGAGATGTTTTTGACCAAATTCACATTTTTCCACCTAACTTGCACATCACTGATGAGATCATTACATGCTTAATAGTTCGTCACCTACACATCCGAAAAGCATCCCCATTAATTTTCAGCCCAATCTGCTCAGTAGTTTTGGAATTAAAATTTTTGTCCAAAATGACATATTTTAGACCTAATTTGCATATTACTGATGGGATCTACATGTCATGAACAAATCTAAAACTATATACTGGTAAGAATGTTACCAACTAGACACCAAAGGGAACATCCCCACCAAATATAAAAAACAATCGATCCAGCAGTTTGAGTTTTAGTCGTGTACGTGTACGGATAGTCAGACAGACAGATACCGCACCATGACATAAGCTCTACTGAACCTTATCAGTTCTGTTGTGCTAACAATCAGGCCAAACTCGTACCCAATCCAGGTGGTTTTGAAATTACCCTGCAAACGTTATCCTTATACACAGGAACCTTAAACATTAATGTACGACCGCAAAACCGGAACCTTAAAACATTGTACGAGCCATGTCATATATAAAGTTTATTTACCCAGATAGGAATGATGTACATACTCAAATATGATTCTCCTTTCTTACCTTGATCTATGTTCTTATTTTCTTACAGGACAGATACACTGATTCAGAAGACGATACGTAGCCGATTCCAGCATTGTACAGTACTAACCATTGCCCATCGTCTTAACACTGTCATGGACTCAGAGAGAATACTGGTATTAGACGAGGGACGTGTTGTAGAATTTGATGAACCTCACCTACTACTACAGAACCCAGATGGACATTTATATAAATTTGTGCAACAGATGGGTGAACGGGATGCAAATAATCTTCACAGCATTGCCTTTGATACTTATCAAAAGTGTCATTCAGATGATAAAATCTGTATTTCAGATGCTCAGCGATCATATTTACAAGCTAAAGATATGGAAGAGTTGTTGCTAGAATCAACTGTTTAGAAAGTTTGTAGAAAAATATCTTTGTTGAGAAAACAGTATTTCATGAATAAAATGAATAGTTGTAACCTTGCAACTTATTACAAATTTGACAAGACTATTATCTGAAGGAAATAAGCTTTTAGAAGTCATGAATATCAATGTTTGCTAAGACCCATCATATTGTGAGTGAAAAGAGGTGAAATTAGACTTTCTTGGCCACCGTGCAAAAATTATGTGATGTGAAATGACTATCCAGAACCCAACATTTTATGAAAACACCTGGAGTGGCGACCCCCTGTAAAATGAATGACAATAGGTCAATCCAAGCAAAAATACCGACATCTTCGTCGGATTTTAATCAGACTGAAAGTGTCCCAAACTACAGCATGTATCAGGTGACTCGTTTAACGGCTAAAAATAGAACACATGTAAGAACTGGAGGAATTCACACGATCAAGTTCTAGTTCACAATGCTACACAATAAACTCTATAAATAATGTGATAGAAGCAGAGAGTTGTACGTTGTTTAATGTAGAATGGATAAGTAGCCATTCTACGGCAAATCTTGAGAGAAATACAAATAACAGACTGAGAACCAAGTTTCTCCGTTCACTCAAGAAACAGTTTAATGGATCTTGTGACGTAGCAAAACCCGACGCGTCGTGTCCTCTCCCAACCGTGTCACCTGGTGGCGACATACAGCCCTCCGTTACAGGCTTGTTGTGAGCAATACTCGACACATGTAAACATATTAACAACTAAACCTTATACTCAAAAAGTGAGAAATGTAATTAGGTTACACACACATATATAACATAATGAGGAATGAAAAGGCATGGATATTTAATAACCAAAGAAATCATTTTTTTGGGGTGTGGTGCTCTTTTTGTGTGTTAATCAAAGTCAAGCCTAAATGAGACAAGGAGAGACAAGTTGACATTATTGTCTTAAATTACAATTTACATGTTGGATGTTGACGAAATAGATTGTACATAGGAATGCACACAAAAGAGGTAGAAACTGTCTGGAGAACAAATAGCGCCACCAACGGACATCCCATCCTGCACGTCTATATCTACTACTTTGCTACCACGGAGTTACATCATCTTCCATGCATAGACTACTAATCATGTCTACAGTTTAATTTAGTATACTTTGATCACAATTGGGGATGTATTTCGTTGTTGTACCTATCAAGAGTGGGTCAATACTGATAGAATTTCTTCCGATACCACAAGCAGGTTATAGGGCACACTGATGAGGCAAAATAAAAAACAATGTTTTGTTTTCGATAACATGACATGATAATATTTTTTTATTAATTAGCATAATATAGCGGGAACATCATATTCATAAAATGTTTTTTCGCAAACAAACGTAGCAAGTAACATATCTATGGATATGTATATGGTGAAAAAGCACACTAGGACCATCATTTGATGATTCGACATCTCCTATGTCATTTACATAGCTTAATTTCAGCTGGCGGTTTTAATTAGCATAGATCATATGAATAACATGCAGGGTATACGTATACCAGGGCCGTAGCCTGACCAAATTGCCGGGGGAGGGGGGGGGGAGAACATTGTCTTGGGGCAATCATGCATTTAAAATTTAAAAAGGTGGCTAATTTACATAAATTTACGTGCAATTGACATACTATCTATTATAGCATATGCATTTAAATATCATATGTAAGGCCAGGAAAAACAAACAAGCTGGTCAACGGGCAACCTAACCCATCACATTGGGTAGGTAGGTCGATTTCATTTTTTCATCTTGCTTGACAAGGATAAAACAAACCATATATAATGATAGCAAAACATTTCAGGTCGAGTTTAGACTTATTCAGTCATCTTGATACTAACTCTTGCAATTTGCCTGCATAGCTACAGTTAGAAATGTACACACAATTTACGGTTAAACAAATGTTGTAGCTCTTCTCACCCTCTCTTCTCAAAAAATGTTCAACCCCGCCAAACGAAACTCAGGCATTATTTTAGCCACCCCTTCTGTCACCTGCACTACAGTGGAGATATACAATTATATGGTACAGTGATGCATTACAATAATAGTGATAGCCAACTACAATAATACTCTGAACGAGATTACTTTACACAGGATGTGGATTTCACATGCATAAGGACATGTCTCCAATTAGCTCTAACCTATACACAGGGAGGTACTTAGCCAGCCACCTCCCATCTGGTTTTGGGAAAGAGACAGTTATCACCTTGATTGCTACTGACTAGAAGGAGACAACTCCAAAGGTGAAAAAATTAAAAATGAGACAGTGTAGGAGGCATTTAGAGGCATAACATATCAAACCATAGGCATAATTTAAAGTCTTACAATGCTTGAATATGGTAATAAAATACCAGAATTGAAACAATTGTGCTATGCTTTACATATTATCTGGAAGTTCATTTTGTTGTGGAAATACTGAAAGATATTTTGCGGATGTGCACTTGGTAAATGACTTCTTCCTAAAGTTTAATTTGGTTCCAAAAAATCCGGAATAAAGAGCAAAGCATTTCAAGACTTTCAGACTTTTGATGGCCCGATGACTGCTCAGCCCACTCCCATGGTCGTAAACATTTGCTCAATTGTTTTTGGTGCACATTGAATATGCAACAGATTGATTTAATCTCAAATCATGCTTGTATGCATCATCAAATAAATTTGTTTACTTTATTGTGAAATAAGACTGTTTTTTTTGTGGAGTAAATTTCATTAGAATCGAGGCAATAGCTTTTTTATATGGATATTTTATCCAAAGACAGACAGACAGACAAACAAACAAACAGAAGTATAACATAACCTCCTATTAAAGGAGGTAAAACATAAACATGCAATATATATGACTGCTTCAGGGGAGTAATGTCTTTGCTCAAATAGTCACAAATCAAGAGCAAACTATTTCAGCCCCCCCCCCGATATTCATCATTTCCAAGGCCCTACAACCTTGAATAGGCGTAAATTCTGCCCGTTCCCATTAGCTAGCCATAAAGGCGACATAAAAGCTTGCCCATACAGTTCTCGTACTTCATGTAAGCTATTTTCTGAGTTTCATCAACCAGAAAAGGGAATAGACTATATTAATGCACACGTTGAAGCATTCGATCCAGAGCAATTCGATCAATGTACTGAATATCTGGTACTCGTGACCTCGTTACATTCATGAATATTAAATGATCACAAACTAGACTCTCTAGCTATGGCTACCTCTAGAGGTACTCAGCGATTTAAAGTACTGATTACGTTTTGTGTTACATTGTCAAGAACTTGTACTGACGAATTTCAAATGAACTTGGGGGGGGGGGGGTTAACTACTTAAATAAACAAACTTAAGGGAGTCATAATATATTTACGCAATATAAATATTCATGTCTACGTGGGTGAACGCCCTCCAATTTTTATGAAAATGAGCATGTAAATCACGAACAGAAAATGGTTCGGAATATGGGCATCGATACTTGACCGTGTTTTAGGGAAGGAACGGAAACTGTTACACAGTCAAGTCTCTTGGTTAAATTTTGGTCATACCTGAGGACGTTTTCACCCGGGGACGTTTTTGACCCGGGGACGTTTTGACCCGGGGACGTTTTGACCCGGGGACGTTATGACTGGTAAGCGTTTCATATGACATCGTTGTTGACAGTTTTTGACAATACGTTTGATGAGCAGACCTTACACGATCGTGACCTGTCATAGTTGTTACCAGTAGTGTATATGATATGGAGGAATTCAAAACGGAATCACAGAAGAATCCTGGAGCAACAGCAAACCATTTATCATGGCTTGTATTTTGGTGAGTATAATTTCACCCTCTGGTGAATAACGACAACGGCATGTGTGTGCCCATGAACATTTGACCCATGGTGGAACTAAATTAAAAGGTCATTTACATATTGGCAATAATTTTCGAACACTGTAAGCCTGGTTACAGCGTTTACGGTATATTCCGGTTAATCTCTCATACAGCACAGTGTAGTCTGCTTAAATGATTAAATCATATTCACATTGCTGTGTAATGTCTTCGACCAGGAAAGACATGACAACCGACAATACACAGTGATGCATGTTTGATCCGACACAGCAAACAGTGTGCAGTATTTTCCAGCCTTGTCTCTTGAGTTAAGGGAACGAGCAGAATGTATGTATGTATGTATGTATGTATGTATGTATGTATGTATGTATGTATGTATGTATGTATGTATGTATGTATGTATGCATGCCTGCCTGCCTGCCTGCCTGTGCGTGCCTGTGCGTGCGCGTGCACGCACGCACGCACGCACGTACGACGTACGTACGTACGTACGTATGTATGTATGTATGTATGTATGTATGTATGTATGTATGTATGTATGTATGTATGTATGTATGTATGTATGTATGTATGTATGTATGCATGTTTGTTCGCTCGCTTGTAACTCGGTTCCTGGGCTCCCTGTGACGTTATCGATGGCATATGTTTCAAATTTTTAAATTTACACACTGACATATAAGTGTCACTTACTGAGATATCACTATGTAATTTATTTCTACCACGACTATTTTGACGTTTATTAACAGCGCATTCCTGGGAATCCATGTTAACAGACAGATATGTCAATGAGTATATTCCAAAGGTTAACATGGAAATCGTTATTTGGCTGACACATAATATTGATTATATGTCACGAAGGAACACACTTTAATTTGAGGCGATTACACTCAAATACTAAAATCATGGAATGCCATCCTACCACTACTACTGTATTTTTATATGTGCAATCATATTATAATATATGGTATCCCCCACTTCTGGAGATGTACAATTATATGGCACAATCGATCCCATGCATAATAAAAGATTTCCTTACAAATAGATGTGGTCTTTGCAAGGAAATCTCACATTGAATGGTTAGCGTGACCGGCTTGGAATCTGCGGGTTCCAGGTTCGAGCCCCATCGCTGCCGTTTGTTTCTGAGTGGCTAAAGTCCTTGGCCAAGATTTGAATAACGATTGTGCTTCGGTCAACCCAGCTGTATAGTTTGGGACCTGGTAGGATAGAGGTTGCACTGTGAATGCTACATCATCAGTAAATGTTTACCATAGTATCTGCCTAATTAGCGCCTGTTACTTTCTCATTCTCTGTCCAACGTGTTTTCTAGAAGCCATGAAACAGAAGTCCTATTACACCGACTACAATAGAGAAAGGACATTCAAAGAATACTTTGTACGTTATTTTATAGCTATTCATTTGACTGATTACCTACCCAATTACAGAACTATACGTGTGTGGGTGATAGTGTGTATATGGGTGTCTATCATGATGTTGAAATACCCAGCTTTATTACAAGTTTACAAGTTGAATTAATGCAAAGTTACTTTTCATCTATTCTGCATAGGTGGTTAAATCCTCTTTTCCGGTATGGCAACTCAAGGTCACTGGAAGTCGCAGATATGTATGAAACTTTACCTGAAGATTCAGCTGAAAAATTGTCAAATGGCCTTGAAAGGTATGTAGTAAGGTTTCAAAAGGGTATCAAAAAGACTTAGAGGACCTAATACAATAAGTATGCTTTGTAAAGCCTTCGGTAATTAATTTCATCAACAGATATAAAGTTTCGTTTATTTTGGTATATTTGCCAATTAAGGGGTGTATCACCATTGATAACAAACCTCATAATATTTGAATACAAATAATAATGTGTGTGGGAACAAATATCTTAACGTTTACAGAAAGCATTCAGTTTACACCTGGTTTATTATGGTCTCAGTTCGTGGTTGATGGATATTGACTCATGAATATTTGAGTTGATGGATATTGACAAGGAGGTTTAAAGTTGGGTAATTAGTGTTGCCCGAGCGCGACTTGCCGTATCAAAATTATCCATAGCAAGTTCACGTTTCGTACTCTGATTCGCTTATCCATTTTTACCCGAAAATGTAAGTAAAAAATAATATAATTATTTACAAATATGTAATTAATTCAGGGATTGGAAAGGGGGGGGGGGTAATATGTGTTGTCCAACTTGCCTTATCAAAATGATTTCTAGCAAGTTTACGTTCCATATTCACTAATTCATGTCTATCTGATAATGTATAACACAAAATATGTATGTACATATATGCCTTTAAATTTTCTTAGAGAATGGAAAAAGGAAGTGAATAAGAAGAAAAATGAAAATAAAGCGAGTCTAGCAAAGGCTATCATTCGTACATTTGGTGTGAAGTTTATGTTGCTTGGAATAACAGTGCTTTTAAAGGTAACAATGCATATCGAATATAATATTTAAATTGTAGAAATAGAATCAACTTGACAGAACGACTTGATGAAAAATCTGCTCTAACCACCTTACAAAAAACCGTCGTGTACCGGTGTGTAGTATAGCCAAGATCCAGACTCACTGACGTTATCCCGACCATATAGATGTGTCCTATATTTGTGTCATTTTGCAACTCTTGTAATTGTCAACTTAAAGTCAGTAGTCCTATGTCGGTACCAAGTTGTACTCGGTGAAGTGCAATTTCAAAAATTAAATGTAATTTCCAATGTCACTGTAGTTCAGGGTGAAGTGCAGTGTCACAAATATTTAGAGTCTGGATCCAATCCCCGGTTCTCGTATTAGTGCTATCTTATTAGTTGAGTCACAATAGGATTTTTAAAAAATCTTGGCCAGTGTTTTCTGTAATCTTTCCTGGCAACTGTTTTAAGCGATTCCGAACTGTGACTTTAAAAATTCGTGTACATCATATGTTTGATAATTATATGAATATATGTACACTAAGCCTTTTCTTGTCATCATCACCCCTGAGTAACATTCATTTCCTTCATCGCATCTACAGGAAACATTGAAAATCATTTCAGCATTACTACTTGCACAACTAATTGACTGTTTGGCACCAGATTCTTCAAAGACACAGACCGATGCACTACTGTATGCAGCAGGTATTGCAGTGTGTAGCCTTTTCTTTGTTACGGTTGGTCATCCTGGCAGTTTCGCAATGGAACGTATTGGAATGCGTATGCGAATTTCATGCTGTTCATTGGTGTACAGGAAAGTAAGTTATTGACGATTATATTCTATATGCTAATATCTCCAAATTATCATATATAAGTGCCTTTGTTGCCTTTCTAGAATGTGACATCTGCCATTGACAAAGTCAATAATTGAGGAACCTAAAGTGGTTTGTCAGTGGAAAATGCATTGTTGAAGTAGTTGAAAGGTTTTTGAACATAAAACATTGGTATGACATCAGAAACAGAGGTGAGCCAACGCCAAAAAGTCAATGTTCGAGTTTCATATAATAAACAAGGTATGGATGTCTTTATTCTTTAAATGGTAAACTTAACAAGGTACACTATTGGGCATTGAGTCGTCGACTGTAGCCAATCAGGTTAATTGTTTCTGGACATGTTGTTAATATGTACTGCTTTAAATACTCTGACTTCAAGGGGAGATATAGACATTTATGATTTCGAAACTCATCGATTATTCAAGATAATGCTAGTAGTCATGAAATAATATTTCAAATAGGCAAATAGGCATGTATAAAAGTTTTAATTTTGTTACAGGCATTAAAAATGAGCCATATTGCAATGGGACAAACAACAACTGGACAAATAGTAAATCTACTCTCTAATGATGTTAACAAGTTTGATGAGGTGGGTTTTTATTTGCTTATAGACCATGGGAGAGTACATACACACATACATACATACATACATACATACATATGGAGGTATATATGTAGGTATACAGACAGTAACACAGACAGACAGACAGACAGACAGACAGACAGACAGACAGAACTAAAACAAATTTCACTGTCGAAAACAGATCACATGTTGCATACGTGTGTATGCTAAGTTAAAACATTTGTGTTCGTAATATATCTTCTGTATTGTAATATCTATGTTTGCTTCGCAGCTCCCCTTGTCATTCCACTACGTGTGGGTAGGACCTCTTGAATGTGTTGCTGTACTTGTGACACTGTGGCGACAGATTGGTCCATACTGCCTTGCTGGCTTTGTAGGGCTTTTCATTTTGTTACCATTCCAGATTATCATGGGCAAAGTATATTCAAAACTTAGGTGAGGAACAATATCGTTAAAACAGTACACATTACTGACCCGATACAAAAGATTGGTCCAATGAAATAAACTGTCTCTGTCCCTACTCAGATTTGTAAGATTCGTTGTTGACATAAACCTTTTCTCTTAACCAAGAGTGAGGTTAAGTACGAGTCCTTTATTTCCCAAGACAAAGCATCGACATAAGACAATTGCCAATTGAGAAGTCTACTTGCCTCTATGAATTCTTCTCTCCGTTATAATGATTACATTCCTGTTAAATATTACGTCAATTGCAACTTTACGACTTGTCTTTGTAGACAGAAGACAGCTGTACAGACAGACCAGAGAGTTAGAATTATGAATGAAATTATATCAGGAATGAGGGTTATTAAAATGTACACCTGGGAAAAGCCTTTTGGTGACCTAATACGAAGAATTCGAAGGTGAGTTTTTATCAGCTGCTGTTATATTGAATCAAAATGATCATCATATAGTTAGTTTGCATGGCCATGTGTAGACATTAGTGTGCTGTATTCATCCGGCACGGAGTGAAGTTTACAAAAGACTTGCTCTGCTCTGTGTACATGTGTTATAAGAATCTAGATTTTATTTACCGAATAGTCAGTTACACAGGGAGAAAGTAAAATCTCACAGAATACAGCAAGACTCACGCACAATAGCAAAGGAGACTTGGTTCGTTTTTCTCGCAACTGAACTCAAACTCCAAATCTAACAATTCACTCAAAAATGCAACTTTTTAAAACTCGCAAGGATTTCTACCTCTTCTCAAGGTTTATTGGAATGCTACTCAATGGATAGCATTTGCCACGTAATTATTCCATATAATTGGATCCAGATATAAAGTTCTGTAAATCTTTTATCATAATTAATATAAAAGTGCTGTCAATTTGGTATGTTTATCCAAACCTAGCCCCTAGGCCACAAGACGAATGTGATTCAAATTGACAAACATCCCGTTTATGGACTGGATACGAAGAATTAACTAAATTGACTCTATAAATATGTTGTGAACGTCCACCAGTGTGTAATATGCGATTCAAATTCCTATGTCACTGAGCATGATATTCACTCTCCATCACAGTTTTCTATACGTGATATAAGACGGTATACCATTATGTCTCGTCTGAGTATTTGATTGAAGTGTCCATCAACAGCTCTGAAATGTTGGATCAGAAAAGTAACGATACTAATATTCAAAAGTCAATCATGTCGTTTGGATATTTTGTCTTCACAGGAAAGAATGCAAGTACGTTGATAAATCTGGGAAGTATTTAGCAATTAACTTGGGTGGTACCGAATGCATGCAATTGGTCATCATGCTATTTATTTGTATGGCTATTTCAATGAGTGGAGGCGTTCTCTCACCGAAAATAGTTTTCCCAGTGTATATACTTATATACCATGCAAGGGTTGCAACTACCATATTAATGACAATTGGAGTACGGGACTTGGTGCAAGCACTGGTTTCTACTGCAAGAATTCAGGTTTGTTCTATCATTCTATTTTGAATGTGGGAATTAATACACCTACTACTGTTTCCTAGGCTTGGCATGAATTTAGATAGGTCAAGGTTTTTTGGGAAGACTATAGAGCTTTCTTTGCTATGGTAAACTGTTCATTATATTATATCATGCTACTATGTGCCATTCTGATTGGATAATAACTGTGGTAAAATCCCATTTTACCATGGCTGGCAGTGGTAAAATGGGCCCCTAAACTAGCATATGAATAGTACATACAAGCTGAATGTGGAAACCAAAGGGGGGGGGGGGGGCGTTTGACTATTAGGAAAATATGGGGTTTAAAACAAATAAATAAGTAGACTGTGTAACGTCGCGTCTCTGATTTACTGTCTCGAGCTTTCTCCGATTCAACTGATTCAACGCCGAGACATCTATTTTTAGCAGTGTACAAGATTGTATTGTTCTTATGTAAATATCCAATCAAAATTGTTACTTTCTTTGACCTCTTGCCCCGTTTTCTTTGTTGCTAGTTTTCAACGCGTTTTCGTTATGCATTATATGATGTAAATAAAGTAATTTATCAATGCAATGCAATGCAATGCAGTGTATGGTTTGTGTTCATGCAGTGTGTGTGTGTGGGCGACATGAACGTATCCACTCATCAAAATATGCTCGTTCCTGGCGATCTATTACCGACGATCTTTTTCTGCGTACATGCGAATTCGCCTTTTCAGGCATATAAATAACCACAGAATCACATTTAGAAGAAATAGACACATATTTTGATATAATATAATAACAATAACCCCCGCCGAAGGCGGGTATACGCTCGAATTTGGTACAATTCGCTCCATATACCACTCGCCATTCGGCTCGTGCTATATGTCGCGAATTGTACCAAAATCTCGTGTATACCCGCCTTCGGCGGGGGTTATTGCTTAAATATATCATTGAAGGCTATGTCCATTTTCAGCACTATTATAATATTATTTGCTATGCTAGAAATCATAGTTCAATATTAAAGGATCACCGAGTAAAATGTAAAGGGTCAGGGTCACTCAAAGGGCTACCTAACGGTAAACCCTTACTCACTGCATGACTAGCAAAAAATGTTCGTAGATAAACTATCCTAACACAATGTACCTATTTACCTAACAAAATGGGTACACAATCTCAGATTTCCTTGAAAGGCAAAGGACCTTTCTCCTCACAAAGTGAACATTGACCGAATATGGAAACGTCAAATTGTAACTCTCATAGTCGAAGAATATCCACGGCAATACCTTTTCTTACTGGTTATGTATTTTGTCCAACTCCTAACATTATAGAAACAATCCGTGTGAACCCTTAGGCCCTTGTATATATTCTTTCAAACACAAACACAAACATAACCTGTTCTCCTTCAAAGGTATCATCAATTTTCACTCAAAACATTATTTAATTGCCAGGTTTTGGTATTCCCCACAACATCTGTGGAATGTCACTGGTGTATTGTGAGCTGTTAAGAAATTAACTTCCTGAAACTGTAATTAAAAAATAAGATTATTTCAAAAAAGAAAACTTTGAAGTGAATAATGAAAGGTATATTCATATGTGGACTGTTGACAAAATTTGTAATAGCTTAAAAACACATCTCGCTCTAGTCTGTGCATTATTTTATATCAAGAAGATATTTACTCCATCCTTATTGCAGAAATTCCTTTTACTTGATGAGTTGGATAAGTCAAGTATTGGAAAGGATATCAGTTTACGACCCAAAGCTAGTGATTGTGAAGTGAGTGCTCGTGACGTCATAGGAAGTTGGGACACAGTGAGTAATCAGTGATATCATATCAAGTTTGTGTCAATTGCCGAAATAATTTGAAAATATGGAACAGCGTTTTATTGGGTAAATTTAACACTGAGACAGACATAAGTAGAGGCACCTTTTAACCTCTCGAGAATGCTTTTAGATAAAACGCAAAGGAAAAAGTATTGTCTAATACATGCAGTGTTCAACACCACAAACTACATACAAAAAATGAAACCTGTTCTTGCATTAAGGCAATACGACATATTGAATTTATGGGACTGTAATGCATTATTTTGTGTAATTTAACCTTATTAACTATTAATAAACTTGATATTTAAAAAAAAAAAGTTTTTTTAACAAATATTTATAACACTATGTTCATCATGGAAGCACTGTGATTCATACACAAGTTCTCTTCTTCCACTTTTGATTGAGAAACAGACATGTTTCGAACAAATCACCTGTCCTCTAACTGGATCTGACGGAATGATCCAAATTTGCTGGAGGTGTTGAGTAACCAGCGGTGTGAAAGTCAATCGATATATGTAAATTCAGGTGTGAAAGTATTTGTCAGTTATGTACATCTAATTGTCCACCTTCTGTGATAGTGTCACTGCAGGTTGGTGGCATGTCATATTTTCCTACATTAGCATTAAATGTGGTTACTCAACACCTCAAGCAAATTTGGACCATTCTGTCATATCAAGTTAGACACTGAATAGAAGAAGGACAAGTGATTTGTTCGAAACATGTTTGTTTCTCAATCAAAAATGGAAGACGATAAATCGTGTATGGATTTATATTTATATTTTTCATCATTCGAAAAGTTTAATATTTAAATTCATTGATAGTCCCATAACATATGAACTGTTTCCAAAACGGATCTTTGTGTGCTGTGAAATAACTGTCTGATATATTACTCATACAAGGGTTGGATTGAAAATTGGTTTATATGCGATAAATGTAAAGTGAGAAAATCATCTAAATTTCTTTACCAGACTCAAGTTAGTCCGACTTTGAAAGATATCACCTTTGAAGTAAAACCTGGACAACTGATGGCTGTCATTGGTCCAGTCGGCTCAGGAAAGGTATGGTTATCCCTTGATGATGTTTAATGATTTAAGTTTCAGATAATTTTATGGATAATCCTCGGTCTTCATTTTCAAAGATATGTGAGATGCATTCCTTAGACAACCCTTGACAGTTCTCACAGTTTACCTTGCAGACCCTATGTAGAAAACAATGGATTACATTTTCTAATTATACAGAGTGCTGGTATTGTTCAGGGTAGCTGTTTTGAGTAGTGGAAATCGTATTGTGTTACCATTGCAATTTTAATCATCATGCAACATACACACAGTTTATGTTATGAACTGTTAATTTTTGCATTGAGACCACATTGTCGAAAATGTGTTATTCGCTTTAGAGTACAAATACTATTTATATCTTTACAGTCATCCCTTCTCATGACTTTACTTGGAGAAATGCCTGTTACAAATGGCAAAGTACAGGTCAAGGGTAAAGTAGCATATGCATCCCAGCAGTCTTGGGTATTCTCGGCATCTTTCAGACAAAATATATTGTTTGGTATGGACTATGATAAGAAGAAATATGACAAGGTTATCGAGATATGTGCGCTTAAAAGGGTAAGTATTTCAATGTCGCTTATATACGGTCTTGACACTTATTGTACAGAATTATTCAATATTCCAATACGGGTTTGCAGGAATCTTTGATTTACATGTCTTTTTCTTTATTGATATTTGAAGATTGTTATTAATATCATATACATATTGCCTGGCTATTAGTAGACATTTATTTACGAGGGCAGTTAGGTAGCAACGTTTTCCTGTGGCAGAAAGCCAAGGGAAATAGTCGCTACGTAACAGCATAAGGAGCAATATGGACTACTAGTGTCAAAATAAGACCAGGCAATATGTATTTTATAACACACCTTAATGTCAGACATATGTTCTTTCTACACTCAAAGTAAATCCCCGATAACTTGATGTCCGTGATACCCTAATATTGCCCTAGGGAAAACACGAACAGTGCCCAAATTGCAATGTTTAGGTCACTATATTGGCCACTAGCATAGGGTACGATCTAATCCAAACACCGAAGGCTATTTGAACACGATGTGCTATAGAATGTAATTTACAATGATGATAAATCTCACCATCTTACATGAGATGGGTATGAAAATAACTTGTAGGGTTAGAAAAATGCTAACAATCAAAATTACACCAATCACTTCCCAAAGTCTACAGTTGTGCTACAATGTCATTGGCGCTATTTTGTCGATGAAGACTGGCCAATATCTTGAATACACATTTTACATAGAGGAACAAAGCAAAAAAAAAATGTAATGAAAACATATATAATTACAAAAGCGACATGTATATTGTGATGACTATTCACTTTGAAGTGACCTTATGTGGCAAAACTATTAACAGAATTATATTATGCCATTAATCGTCCATTTCCATCTGCTATCAGGATATCCAACTTTTACCAGACGGAGACTTCACCATGGTTGGAGAACGAGGTGTGACCTTAAGTGGAGGTCAAAGAGCAAGGGTCAATCTAGCTAGAGCAGTATATTCAGATGCTGATGTATATCTATTGGATGATCCACTCAGTGCTGTAGACGCTGCTGTAGGAAGACACCTTTTTAACAAGTAAGACAATTCTAGACTAATAAAATCCAACCTTTTGCTAGGAGATAGAGCTGGTAAAATGGAAATATAGGACTGTTAAGGAATAAATTGCTAGGGCTTTATTTGCCAGTCCCCAAACAGTGTGTGCTGTCATTAAAGGGTAATGTTGTAACAAGGTCTTAAAACTATCTATACTCACAATAGTGGCAATATCTAACATTCTTGGTGTACACGAAAAGTCAGCCATATAGAACCTTTTGACTCTCAGTTTCATATTAGGTCACTTATCCAGCAAAACCTTGAATACTAAAAACTCATCAACAATAATTCTTTGACTTACAGGTGTATTCTTGGTCACCTGTCCAGTAAATGTTGTATACTAATAACTCATCAACTCCAGTATCTGAGAGCAGTGGGTGATATTCTTATACTGAAACAGGTAAAATACTCAATGGTCAAATATGCATCAATTAAAAGTAGTTGATAAATGTGAGAAGGAAGAAAGTCTTGGATGCAGAATGAATGGTATGTACCCTATTAATAGACTCAGTGGCTAGTTTTCTGATAATTGTACAGGAATACCAGATCCAAAATAGTTTAATGCAATCTTGTGAATGCATGCAGTGTGTACAACCACAATGCAGTGACATCACAAGGTTGAGAATGTGTTATGTAATATATATATAGACGCCAATTTGCTAGTTCCGTATTTGTATGATGAAGGTCAACACACCTCAGATTATTAATTATTATTTGCAATAATTCGCAAGTTCAGCCACTGAGGGTAATTGTTCCAAATTCCATACATTCCTTTGACACATGGGACTTAACACTTATTCTTCATTCGGCGAATAGAGTTGGTGTGAAAACACAATTTTAGGTTTATGGTTCCGTTAAAGACTCTGCTAGATCATACACTTTAAGGCATATGTGAACGGTTCTGTTGGTTTATCAGTTAAGGCTCCGTGGAATCTTAGTATTATCCTCGGTGAAAAGCTAATATTGAATGTGATTCTATATCGGATTAATCTGGACTAATCTGGACTTTCAATGATTGTTGAACATAAGAATAGTTTCTAGAAGTTTATATTTGATTTCATTAATATCAATTTTAGGGATTTCTCGTTTGATATCCTATTGGATTATGTACATTATGGCTTTGAGAGCAATTTGGCAACGGATGGGGGATTCTAATGTATAGAGAGTAACCTGCTCTAGGACATTAGATCATAAAGGGGACGCGTAAAAATGTAAATATGTAACTAATAGAAAGAAAATATTGCAGAGGACAGTAGACATTCAAAGGCTGCAGCAATAATTACTACAATATTGCGTCTTATAACAACTCAATTCCGTTAACAATTCAATTTTTCATGATGTTAATTTCAGGGGAAGATGGTGGGGCATGGGTCGTATGATAAATTGTCAGCAAGTGGCATCGATTTTGCATCTTTACTGAAAAGAGATGGAGATGAAAGCCCCCAGAAGAAACTACGCGCTTCAAACGATTCTTCCACAAATTCTATTGAGAGAAGCAATTCGGAAGTTAGTTTTTTAGGCATAAGCGCTTCTATGCATTCTGTAGCATCAATTGATTCAGAGTGGGTAAGTTGTACATTGTAATCACTATCCGTCCCTTAATACCAATGTAGTAGTTAAAAATACGACATTCCCAACCTACAGTGACGTTATTACATAACTTGGGCAGCTAGATGTATACAGCTGACAAGTTCTTTCACACCTGAATTTAAATGTTGGACCTTTTGTCACCTCCAGTCTGTTCGACACCTCCGTCAAAATTTGGATCATTCTCTAAGATTCAGTTGAGACACACTGATTGCAGGAGGATGTGATTTGTTCGACACTTGCCCGTTTCCCAACTGAACATGGGAGAAGAGAATCTGTGTGATTATTTATGCTTAAAGTACATACTTTTAGAGGCACACTTCATAATTCTTACGGCTTTATACGTGTGTTCTTACTTCATACGTAAATCCATTTAGATTTTGTATAGGAAATGCTCCTTCATCAATAAATATTTCTATCAATCAAAATATAGCTCATTATGTAGGTTTGTATTGTAATGTGTTATTCTGATTATCTTATAGCCAGGGGAGGCTGTTACTAAGCAACAAGAAGAAGATAGATCAGTTGGTTATGTAGAATGGAATGTCTACAAATCCTACTTCAAGGCTGGTTGTGGTTTATGTGGTTTTATAATGCTTGTAGCCGTCTATCTTGTCACACAGGTTAGTCATATTAACATTTGAATATTCTGATAGAAACCGACTACTGGATATGTATTTTAAAATGTGGAGTTTAAAGAGGTGCTTGTCTTCGTTAGCGAACAGCAAGCTGTTGCAGTAATCGAGATGTGATGTTACAAAATCGTGCACGAGTCTTACAGTGTTTGTGCGATCTAAAATATTTCTAATTCGGCCAATTCTATGGAGAACAAATGACGCAGCTCGACATATTTTCGAAACGTGCGTACTCATATCTGCAGGATGATTCAAATAAGCATCAAGATCGCGGATGAAATTAGACCTGCTAACATCAGGTCTATAACTGATTAAACTGTGGTCCGATGGCAGCAAGTCCTCGAGCTGAAATTCCATAGCGCATGGTTCATGTATACGGGTAATTACTAAATCCAGTGTATGCCCCCGTTCATGAGTAGAGCCCTGTACATGCTGTTTCAGGACGAGGCTTTCTATCAAGTCCATGAATTTCCGAGCGTCATTGCTGGTTTTGTCCTCTACATGGAAGTTGAAGTCACCTAATAAAATCAAACGGCCTGGTGAAATCACAATGCTCTCCATGAACGTCGTAAACTCAGTCAAAAAGATCGTCACGTTCAAGCCATTTTTCCGAGATGGCGGTGGACGGTAGACTACGACGAGATGAACAAGATCACGCGGAAGAGTGATGTAAACATCCAAGTGTTCGAAGGATCGGAAGGTAGTGGAGGAAGTGTCTGATTTGACGTTGAGGTGTTTACTTGTGATGGCTGCTACACCACCCCTTTCCTAATTGACCTGGGATTCTGATGTACTTTATATCCAGAGAGGGCTGAGCGAATTCGAGTGACAGCACTATTATATGAATTGGCTATCCAAGTTTCAGTCACTGCAGATACATCAGTCTGACTTTCGAGGATATGTCCGCACACAGTAGCAATTTTGTTATTGATAGACCTGGCATTCCACAATCCCATAGAAAGATTTTTACACTGATCATAAGATGACGATCTAATAATGTTGGTCAAGTTATCCGTATTTACCTGGCGATGATCATAAGATGATGGTTTTGGACGATATCCTATGATGGATTTAACGGAGTCAATCCTATCAGGAATTATCAAGTTATCTTTATTGATACCAGCAGTTGTCACAAGATTGTCAATTCTCTTACGAAGCTGGTAATTGGCAGGTCATTGATGGTTGAACAGATCCAGATGATATGGCGTAAGAATAGTTTTGATAGGATGTTGCTTAAATCTGCCAGCTGTGCAAGAGTTGTGCATATGTTAAGTTCTTTCAGTCTGTTCCATGTGTTACCATTCACTCTTAGTAATGAAGTATTGTTGACAACATACTTTCCAATGTTCATCAAGGTGGCAGCACTGTATGCTAATGAAGGCATGACTCAAGCAATGGTGACCTGGCAGAAAAGAGGTAATGACAACACGAAAACTCCAAGACAGCTAGACGGCGACAGCGATAACGAACTTCTTAGATGATGTATACTGGTCACCAAACATTCACGAGTAGGTGGCTGCTAAGCAGAACCAACAACTAGCATTAAAACACATCAAAATCCAAAGAACACGGGAGCAATAAAAATGTCGAGTGCAGCATCAGCGCATCTCATTATCTATCACATGTTCTTGTAGTGTCGTGTAGTGTAGTGTAGTGTAGTGTAGTGTTGTAGTGTTCTCTGCTACTTTCACGAGAGTGAAACTGTTGCAGAAAACACTGCAAGCGCGAGTGGAAATACCCGAGTACCCACACTGGAACTCATGCGGCATGGGGTTGTTATTATTACATATGTTATCTGAAACAACAATTATCTGTACAAATTACATTGTACGATCATGCGCTTCATGTTCAGTGAATGATCTTGTTCTTATTTGCATAACATTTGCATATGGGGATGCATTTTTTTGGGATTGCTCTGCACTACACATACCTTTAGACGTATACGCGCGCACTGGTGCATGTAATCTCTGGTATATACGTACTTATTCCCAGTCTAATGATTCATATATTTATACTGGTTTCTCTTTTCTACCTACAGGGAATGTTAATAATGTCAGACCTTTGGTTATCTATATGGGCCACCAATGAGGAAAGAAACCACACAGCTCTGTCAGCTTTAGTTTTGTTTTCTAATAGTACTAACCAGGTAAATGTACATCATTGAACACCACAATCTTTGATCTAGCATATCATTTTGACATCTAAACGCTAAACGGATTGAGACAAACGGATGAAGGCTTCACTATTTGGAAAAAAAACCCGTGATATTGTACCATACTTTGTAATTTTCATACCTTAATTAATAATCACAAGACCATGGCAGTCATGGCCAAATGAAAACAAGATTTTTTTAAAGAACTTCAGTGATTTTAAGATGTGACCAGCCACACCACCTTTGGGTCAGTCAGTTCATGTACGGCAATAACGTCCTCATTGCACTCTTCCACAAGCCTTGGGTAAGTGACTGCTGCTAGAATGATTTTGGTTTTAAAGCCGTTTAGTGAAAGTACTCGCACTAATCAGGGACAACATTGGAGTAGACAAGTGTACACTGTTGTTGCTGTCTTACGAATTTCACGTCAACAGAACACGAGAAAATATTTTTGAGATCTGATTTTCTCATGCTTTCTTATTTCATCTTCGTCTTAGACGATTTATTCAGAAGATGTGGACTTGCTAGATTTCGATACAAAAACGAATATCTTGATATATACTGCCATGGTCGTTGGTGTATTTACTTTTGGGCTTGCCAGGGCCATATATACGTTCAGAGTGTGTGTTACTGCGTCAAAAAACTTACACAACAGAATGTTTGCGGCAATAATCCGAACTACTATATACTTTTTTGACACCAATCCAGTCGGTAAGTTACTTTTTGCATTGTTGCTCGATGATTTCATGTCTGTATTATTGAAAGGAATACTAATTTTGTTTTTGAGCCTTCGTCAGAATTATGTTATAATGCAGTAAAATACCAACACTTGTTTTTATTAAATGTATATTCATTAAATGCATATTCATGATTATTCATCTACAGGTAAAGAGTCTAAGTGTGCATAAGTTTTTCTGATGAGGCCCATAGTTGAGTTGCTTTCTTAATTGTTGATGAGATATGGCTTGCAAATGGAAGATCCCCGTCTATTGAATTTGAATTGAATTTGAATTTGAATTGAATTGAATTTGAATTTGAATTAATGGGTAAGAACAAGCTATGCTTGATAAACCCCATGTCTATTACTCAGGTAACTGTCCAAGTTCGATTTAAATAAGTTGGTGGTTGAGGATGTCACAACGTAGTCCGGTAAATGGTTCCATTGAGTGACAACGCGTTGACTGAAGAAGTTCTGTCTCCCTTGTAATCTGTTCTTTGCTTTATACAGTTTAAGTGAATGTCCTCTGAGATGTGTAGTAGTAGATAACTGGAAAAATTGACTGTAGTCCACATTTTCTTTCCCAGTAAGCAGTTTGTAGCATTCAATTGTTTCTATTGAAACTCATATATTTTTTTCTCTGTAATTGTTTTTAGCACTTCATTTGTATTGCCCATGGTATAATCTCTTGCTAAACTCTGTGATTTACCAATGTGCATAACACTGTATTTGTCTGGATGAAACATTAATGAAGAGTAGTTTGTCCATTCTTACATAATTTGTTGATGTCTGCTTGCAAGTTGTCGCAGTCCTCTTCTTTTGATATATACTTGAATGTTTCAGTGTCACCCTCAAACAAAAATACATCAGAGTTATTGGCAGCATCTTGTAGACTGTTAATGTAGATAATGAACAAGATGGGTCCCAATATACTGGGGAATACCACTGATACGTCATTCAAAATTGATGACTCACCATTAACTATCACTGTGTTTTCTGTATAGTAGAAATACTCTCATTGCGTCTGGCACGGGATAGTATCCTAACACGTTCAAAAGCCTACCATGGGGTACTTTGCCAAACGCTTTCATGAAGTAGCAGAACACAACATCTACACTGCCTTTATTGTCCAGAGTTTCTGTCCATGTATCAAGAACCTTGATTAACTGTAGACACTGTTGACCTGCCACTGATGAAGCCAAATTGTTTATTACAGTAACTAAAAAGATGGTTTGTTCTGATGATAGTTTCCATTATCTTGCAAACAGTGCTGGCGAGGCTGACTAGTTTGTACTTCCGTGCTAATTTCTTGCTTTACCTTTTGAATATTGCTGTAATTCATTGGTATCATATCATTATTTATTGTCGTATTGAACAATATTGTTAATGGTTTTCATATTATCTCACGAAGTTCATAGAGTACTCGGGGGGGGGGGGGATTTGGAATAGGAACTGCTAGAATAGTAGGAGTGAAACGGTAGTCTCAATTTGATTTTTCGTGGCAATCGAGCGAAGCAGTGAAATTACAAAATGACTCTCAAAAACCAAATATTTATGACATTAATATCGTTATCTCGTGAAGTTGTGCTCTCCTTGATCATTTTCTTGACAGGTCGAATTTTAAACAGGTTCTCTAGAGATATAGGATACATGGATGAAGTTCTGCCGTTGTCATTATTCTACTTCGTTCAGGTATGACATCATCACTCAAAATTATTTGACAAACTTTTGAGAATAAAACAGTCCTTGTGAATTTTGTAACTATCACATTCTTTGGAGTAGTACGTGTATAGTAAATTGGAAGAACAAAAGAACAAAATATGTTTCAGTTTATTATTGCTTTACATCACTATCAGATGTTATGCAGCATGGATATGTACAGAAAGGTTTGACGAATCAACAGAGACTAGTAATAGATAATTATAGACATATTTCAGGTCATTTGAATATATGGTAAAACAACGCGCGAAATTTGATATACTATGATTAATCAATAAGCTTTATATATAAACGTCTATTGAATGCAAGTTGAGACAAAACGCATGGTATGGCATGTCATATGATCACATGTTGTGAATCAATAAAAACTGATAAGGTGGTCATTTACCATTGTTGATTAATAAACCATATTTTGTTTTGTCCTATGTCATTATCGATGTTAACAGTTAATAAACAATAAGTATCAATCACAGTAATAGTCATAATGAACGTCGGGTGACCTAATCTCGTCATTGGATAGTATGATTCAATCTGAATGTCGTTTTCTTTTTTATCATTTCAGATTGGATTTCAAATTCCATGTCTAGTCATTGTAGCCAGTGTCATAAACCCATGGCTGTTTATACCAACCGTGCCACTGGTAATACTATTTATGTATCTCAGGAAATATTATCTTGCAACATCAAGAGACATAAAAAGGTTGGAGGGAGTCGGTAAGTTGATATATCCTTCATGGCTTTAGAATAACAAGTGACTTGTGTTGGTTAATGCCGAATTCATATAATTGATGTGGCTCTCATGCATTAATATACGTACTATATTTCAGAGTTCAAAGGTAACAGTGAGTTTTTTGTGTGGACTCACTGTAAATTTCTCCTTTCCCAACTTTGTAAATTTCTACCATTACTTTCCTTTCATTGTAGCACGTAGTCCAGTCTTTTCCCATCTATCAGCATCTCTACAAGGACTATGTACCATACGTGCTTTTAACGCAGAAACTGTATTTGTACAAGAATTTGATTCTCACCAAGATCTGCACACTGAAGGATGGTTTCTGTTTTTGGCGTGTAGTCGATGGTTTTCCATGCGTATTGATTTTCTGTGTGCTTGCTTTACGACAGCAGTAGCCTTCTCTTGTGTTTTGGCGGAGGACAGTAAGTTCAACACTTTCTGTACATATTCATATTCATATTCAGGTTCAATATTTCTATACATACTCATATTGACTTTGGATATTTGTCAAAAATCATCTCGTGAAGAATCAGAAATGTCACATATGGCACTTAAAGGATAGTTCCTCTGTAGGTCTGACAAATCATTTGCATTACTTTAGGGATAATTAATCACTAGTTTTATTCTTAGCCGATTATCCTACTGTTGTGTTGTGTTGTGTTGTGTTGTGTTGTGTTGTGTTGTGTTGTGTCGTGTCGTGTCGTGTCATGTGTGTCGTGTCGTGTTGTGTCGTGTCCTGTTCTATAGAATTAACCCCCCTGCTCTGGGTTCTGTTCTATAAAATTACCCAATAGCCCCCTGCTCTAGGGATGGTATACTCCTTGGTTTTATCAGTTCATGATACACAAATGTGTTTATAAATAATTAGGAAATGTTCACGATTTACGTGCCTTTGAATCTGTACTTATCAATATAGAAATTATACATAATATGCATATCTGCTATACCAAATGATATTTATATATAATCCCATGAAATCAGTGTTGTTAGTCAATATCCATGTGCTCCGAGTATATGATTCCACGGACTAATACAAATTAAAGCCGGTAGGCTCATACGAGGAGCATTATGACGTAAAAGTAACAATTATTTGATGGGATTATATGTTTATCACATAACTCAAGTATTCCCCCCCCCCGTAGTCTTCTAATATTTTAAATCGAATTTTACGAATACTGCATCATTTCATCGAACTAGATTCTTCATAGTGTATTAAAAAATGGCGCCCAACGGCTATGCAAATTACGTAATCGCGTGACCTGTCGCGAGGTCAAACTTACCTCCATGTACACAGTAGACTGTGCATGCTGTGATTTCTCAACCAAAATTATTGCTTAAATTAAACCTTGCGATATACATGTAATATCAAATTTAAGTAGAATTTGTCAGAATACGACTTTTGTTCCGTAATTTTAATCATATTTGCTTGGGACGTGTAAGCTCTGAGCTCTGATCTCGACGGCAATTCGGAAGTAAGCTTCCCGGCTGCTACATCGATACAGTAATCTGCATGATTTTTAGATACAATAAAAATTATCGAATAAAAATAAAAGTACCTGTACATATCAAACTCATGCCACCCAAGGATATATGTAATGTTATGTGTGCACTTACGTTTAGAAAGCACGTAATTATTACGATAACTTGATCTTAACGTCGGACTGGCAGGAACGCTCGAACAGGAGGGAGAAAAATAATTTGGTAAAACGGGTGATATTGGTTTTGATCTGCCCTGTTTGACGTCACGCAGATGAAGATTGCACGGATTTTCTGTGATAAGATAAGATAAGATATGATATGATATGATATGATATGATATGATATGATATGATATGATATATGATATGACATATGATATGATATGATATGATATAGTATTATGATGTATTCTAATAGGAATAAATGGCGGATTAGTTGGTTTGTCATTAACTTACTCTCTTACGTTGATGGGACTGGTTCAGTGGTGGACACTACGAAGTGCTGAAGTTGAAAATCAGGTACAGTAACTAAACCAAGCCAAACAATTGTTATCACTCGCATTGCAGGAGCAATTTTATTGATAGACCGGTTGATTGTTATCTGCTAAAAGGTACATATTATTAGAAATGTTATATTACATGGCTTTGCTGACTGAGGTCGTACAGCAGAAGGACCCGAATGTAGGGGAGCCTGTTACAACTGATACATACATACATACATACATACATACATACATACATACATACATACATTACACACATATAGTCATGTACACACACATGCTCATGACATTCACAAGCCATTAACGGTCCAAGTGCAACAAACCCGCGGGCTTGCCTGACGAAAACGGGTGTCATAAAAGTTGTTTGCATCTCTAAAGCTGTTTGTAGTGTTACTTATAATAGCCTAATAAATTGATAACAACTGATATAAGACGGAGATAAGGTTTGCCTCAATTGACCCACTCCTTAGAAATGATCTTACGCTGT